>NW_015560618.1:3009433-3036164 GCF_001515605.1 Sinocyclocheilus anshuiensis | reverse complement strand
CCAATCACAGCACACCTCGCTTTTTCAGACCGATGAGCTTTGTAAAAATCGACGTGTTTCAAAAAGGCGGGGCATTGAGGAGAAACAATAATGTACAGTATGTGGAAAATAATGTGTTTTTTTAACTTTAAACCGCATAAACACATTTCATTACACCAAATACACCAAATAATGTTCTTGTTAGCAACATCATATGACCCCTTTAAACTTGCTTCTAGAAAAAAAAAAGATTCAGACTGGTATCGAGAATGGTATCATCTAATTCATTAAAAAGATCTTCTTGGGGGCAAAGAAGTCACTTTTGCTCATCAAGTCTACATTTATTTGAACACAGTAAATACAGTAAAAACAGCAACATTATGAAAAATTATTAGTTTTAAAGAACTTTTTTTTTTTTTTAAACATTATAAAATATAATTTATTCCTGTGATGAAAAGCTGAATTTTCAGCATCATTACTCCAGTGTTCAGTGTCACATGATTTTTCAGAAATCATTCTTATATGCAGATTTGATGCTCAAGAAACATTTATTATTATTATCAATGTAGAAAACGGATTAATATTTTTGTGGAACTGTGATACATATTTTTTCAGCATTCTGTGATGAATAGAACAGCATTTACTTGAAATATCATTTTTTTATTTGAAAATTATTATTATTATTATTTTACATTACTGACCCCAAACTTTTGAACGGTGACCAGTCTATTCTTCAAAATGTCCTCAAGTTCTCCAGGAAAAAAATAAATAAAAATCACACAGGTTTGGAACTACACCAGGATGAATAAATGATGACAAAATGTACATTTTTGGGTGATCTATCCCTTTAAATTAGAGGAAATAAATCATGGCATGAAGTGACCTATAAGATCATGAGGGTGGGACTGTGGACCACAGAGCAAAGGCACACAAGCATCCTGATGGCAGATTTATTTTGTGCACTGGACCACGTGTAAATCTGGCCCACAAAAAAACCCTTATTTGACATGTGCCATCGTGATGGTTGTGTGTGTGTGTGTGTGTGTGTGTCACGGTGCAAACACACATGCCCACTGGCCCTACAACGTGAGACACATAATGCTTCACCTCCTTCAAGGAGACAGACACCAAAACAATCATGTGCTGCATTCGGATATCATGTACAGGGAATATTAGCGCGCTAATAAATAACATCAACAGACAAGCGATGAATTTAAGGGCCCAGAGTGGAATTTTTACCTTGCATCATGGTTGCAGCACTTCATTCCTCGGTTTCACGCGAGTAAACAAACTGACATGAGATACAGCCGTGATCCGGTAACCGGTCTCATACTGCCCAGCCCCTCGCGTCCTCGTCTCTCGGGTTTCCCGGTAACCGGTGGGTTAGGCTCCAGGCACCGCCGCATCAGCAGCATCCACGCACGCCATCATCATCATCACAGAGGGGATGCTGAGGACAGCCGCTGATGAACGGAGAACGAGAGTGTGGGAGGGTCGCGTGATTACGAATCCTACTATGGCGGAGGCGTCGCTCATGAATATTAATAAGGTCATGTCGACGTAGGTTGGTAACCTTCCTGGACCGTCCAGTCGGGTAACGAATTGATATCCATGAGCCAAGCCTTCGTTGGTTTCACTAGCGTTCTACGCCACTCCGTCAGCAAATCAGGTAGGCCTGCGTCATTAATATTCATGACCTGGGCAAAGCCGTAGTAGGGTTCGTACGTACATTCACAAGAGGGTTATAAGGGGCAAACGGACTCTGGTCTGATCCTGTGAACGATAGTCATGTGATAAGACGCCGCCTGCTGGTGGACTAAAGTCTGAGGCCACTAGTGAAAATACTTCAGTTGAGCATTTTTGTAATTTAATCGATTTTATTTTCTACTTATATTTTTATTTTGACAGTTTGGATGCATTAATATTATTTCCTCCTTCACCTTATACACAGTGCTTGTGGAAAAATACTGTACTTTGACGTCATAATCTTTGAAATGTTTTTGCTGAAAATGTTCTCGCCTTAAGGTCATCCAAGACGTAGATGAGTGTGTTTCTTCATTGGAACAGATTTGGAGAAATGTTGCATTGTGTTACTTGCGCTCACCAATGGATCCTCTGCAGTGAATGGGTGCCGTCAGAATAAGAGTCCAAAACAGCTGATAGTCCAGACCATCAATTAACATCTTTTGAAGTGAAAGTTGTGTGGTTGTAAGAAACAAATCCATCATTAAAACATTTTAACCTTAATCACTTCTGGCCAAAATACCAGTCCATAATCCATAATAATAACACTTCCTCCAGTGAAAAAGTCCATCCCTTGTTGTCCTTTTACATCAAAATCCACCATTTTAACCTGAAGCACCGGAAACGTCTTAATAGTGATTTTGATTCTTACAAACACTCAGCTTTTCGCTTCACAAGAAATTAATTGATGGACTGGAATTGTGTGGATTATTGTGATGTTTTTTTATCAGCTGCTTGGACTCTCATTCTGACGGCACCCATTCACTGCAGTGGATCCACTGGTGAGCAATTGATGTAATGCTATATTTCTCCAAATATGATCAGATGAAGAAAAAAACAAATCTGGCCTACATCTTGGATGGCCTGAGGGTGAGTACATTTTCTGGGTGAACTATTCCGTTAATGTCTACGAATCTGTGATTTTTTCCCCTTTTCTCCACAAACATTTGATGCTTGCCCTGATCACTTGAGCATATACACTTGAGCTAAAACACCCTAAAACGTGTGAGGTAATACGTTTACTTTTAAAAAAGTATCAAATTTAAAGGTCTAAATTATAAATCTTTGTATTTTATTGAATGAAAAGTTTTTAGCCCTTAAATGATTGTTCAGACTCATAATTTTGGTGCACATGATGCTGCACACTGTCATGCATTACTGAAGCTCTTTTGCAACTGAGGTACCATATATAGCCACAAGGGGTCAGCAGCCAAAGCTGATTTTCAGATGATAAAAAAAGACTGCAAAATAGGGCCAATGAAATCTTGAAATCTTGTCAACAACTACTGGAATCTCTCATCTGAGATGACTGATTGAAAACAGGTAGGTCATTTCACAGAAATGTGACCAACAACACCGGAGTAGATTAGTTAACAGGAATAAACACATTTCAGATTGCAGAGAAAATATAAGAATATGTGTAATTTACAGTGAACCATGCATTGTACACCCAGCCTTTTTAAAAATCACAAATAAATGGCATTGGAATTGTGCATCTTACAGAAAATTAACCTTAAAACATACAATATGAATAAAATGACTACAGGTACATCTAAAAAAATTAGAATATCATGAAAAAGGTCAATATTTTTTGTCACTCATTTCAGAAAGTGAAACCCATATATTATATAGATTCATTACACATAGAATGAAATATTTCAAGCCTTTATTTCTTGAAATTTTCATGATTATGGCTTACAGATAATGAAACCCCAAAATTCAGTGTCTCAGAAAATTAGAATATTGTGAAAAAGTTCAATATTGGAAAGTCATGGAGTCACACCCTAATCAGCTAATTACCTCAAAACACCTGCAAAGGTTTCCTGAGCCTTTAAATGGTCTCTTACTCTGGGTCAGTAGGCTACACAATCATGGGGAAGACTGCTGACTTGACAGATGTCCCACAAGGAGGGTAAGCCACAAAAGTTAATTGCTAAAGAAGCTGGTTGTTCACAGAGTGCTGTATCCAAGCATATTCATAGAAAGTTGAGTGGAAGGAAAAAGGGTGGCAGGAAAAGGTGCACCAGCAAGAATTTGGGGGAGCTTCACAAGGAGTGGACAGAGGCTGGCGTCAGCGCATCAAGAGCCAGGCTGCCATGTCATCTGCTGGTGTTGGTCCACTGTGTTTTCTGAAGTCCACGGTCAACGCAGCCATCTACCAGGACATTTTTAGAGCACTTCATGCTTCCTTCTGCTGACAAGCTTTATTTCACATATGTGTAATGAATCTATATAATATATGGGTTTCACTTTCTGAAATGAGTGACATGATATTCAAATTTTTTGAGATGTACCTGTATTGTTATGCATCAGTTCATGTTACTTGAAAAACTTTTATTTACTGGAAAAACAGGCATAGATATACAATCTGGTGGCATATGCCTGAACTTATTCAAACTGCCTTCCTCTCTGTCAACAAACTCCTTGTTTTATTCTCCTTGAATGAATTCTCTGAAAGCATCATCAGATATGCAACTTGGCCCTCATCTTGAGTGCGTGATAAACGATCATGCTATCAGGAAATTCTGCCTTTTCTGTGAAGGTAAAGTGATCAGACTTGTTTTCGCCTTGATCACTTCCTCCTCTGGAGCCGAGGGCCCTAAGAAAAGCCTCCAGTAGCCCACATGTATTGAGTTTCCATGTGCTGCACTCTGGAACAAAAAGCGCTTTGACGTCAAACACTGCAAACTTTTTGCGGCGCTCCCAAAAAAATTCCCATGCTTTCATGGATCCTGACATGGTGGCGATGGAAAAAGTTGACCTAAGTGCCATGGGATTTTAAGTAATAAGTGACTGTACCCTAAATAGCTCGTCCCAAGTGTGTACTCTGATAACTGAGACCCCCTCCTCTTGTCTCTTTTTTGTTCTTTCAAGCAAGTACTTATATTAACAACACCACGTCAGAAAATAGATTTCAGAGAAATGTTATATTTACCAAACTTGGTTTTTAGAGTGGTGCTTACCTATGCAAAACTTTCCCACCACACTCTAAAAAATAAATTCAGGGGACCCATTAACTTAAATAAATGCATAGTTGCAAGTGAAATATTCTGATTTATTGATTTAATTAAATGTTGCAAACATTATTTTGGTGAGTTCTGTTGACATAATAATGTTGATCATTACACTGCAACTTAATATTGTGTGTAATGTAAACAAAAATTTCTGATTTAACTGAATTTTTGATTTAGTTGTAGTAACTGTCTTGAAGTAGTACCTTCTGTCTTTTTAACTTTTTGTCTTCTGTACTAAATTTTCTTGATAACTCTGAAAACTGGACAGCAGATGCTTTGAATAGGGCTAGTGTTATGTATTTAGTTTACTAAAAAAATGCAAATTCTGTCATCATTTACTTACCCTCAAATTGTTCCAAACCTGTTTGAATTTCTTTCTGGCTACGTCAACTGTTTGGTTACCAACACTCTTCAAAATAGCGTCTTTTGTGTTCAGCAGAAGAAAGAAATCCAAATAGGTAAAGGGTGAGAAAATTTCATTCTTGGGTGAACTTTTATTGTTGTTATGCTTGAGCTTTAAAAGACTTTCTGTTATGATGAGGTTTCTGTGGTAAGATTAATTGGTGTCAGGGCCACCACTAAATTATGTTGAAATTATTAGGACAATTTTTTTTTTAGTAACTTGTGTTTATGCTACAAATTATTAAGTTCCTCTAGCTCAGTGTAATTTGGCACTGAAAATAATTTCATTTGAAGTTGTCATAATAAAAAAAAAACAGATGCAAACTGCATACACCACACTAATGTGTTGTTTATGGTTGCTGAGGTGCTGCTATGTGGTTACTAAGTTTGTTTGATATTCTGAGGCATAAACATAGCCACCATGTTGAGACTGCAAGAACTAGTTTGACCAACTAGTTTGACCACTTTTTAAAGCATGTATTTTGTAATCTGTAGTGAAATACATTTTAAAAGTAACCTTCCCAGCCCTGCATATAATTATGCAATCAGGCAAATTTGCGTCAGTAGTTTATTCAGATAAATGTTTTCCACCTGGCTGCGAGATGCATGGTTGTGCTATTAGGCTCTGTCTGCTAAGTTAATATATAAGTTTAGGTTTTTTTTAATGTTTGTTAATTCAAAACTAGCGGTGACTTAAAAACTCCTTAGAACAAATGTGTCAAAAGTGCACAGTATGAGACAGTATAAGAACACTATGGCATTTATTACATACAGTATTGCATAAATGCTGTATGTAATAAATTATTTCATAGTGTTGCATAAAGTCATACCCCTTTTCATACTATTGCATGTGCCTTCATACTATTGCATGAATACATGAAAAGGGCTGGAATGTTTAAAACAACGTTACAGTTACGTATTAATTGTTAGCTATGTCCCCTGATCACACAGACATAACAAAACATCAAAGACAGAATGAACCAATGCATTCATTCACCACGTATCAGAGTACAGATCATGCAGACGTGACACCTGCCACCACCCAGAAACAACTGAAGCGTATCCTGCACAGCAAGTCTGGTTTCATCGAGTAACATTTATGCTAAAGTTTACCAGTAATGTCTATGAACAGCTTAAGCCAGATGACCTCTGTGTAGCGAACATTGTGTTTGACTGAATTTAAAGTTGTTATAAAACATCTCAGGATATCATGGACACCACCCTAGAGATATAAAATATTTGATTGAATTGGAACAAACCCCAAACCATAAGTATGTTTGTGCTTAAATTGTGTCTTGAGATATAGCCATGGCTAGCCATATCTGAAGATCTTGGGGCCGGTTGCATAAACTGCTTAGACTAGTCTTAAAGGAACACTCCACTATTTTTGAAAATAGGCTAACTTTCCAACTCCCTCAGAGTTAAACAGTCGAGTTTTACCGTTTTCGAATCCATTCAGCCGTCTGGCGGTAGCACTTTTAGCTGCAGCTGAAAATTTGCGATTTTCTAGGCCGATATGGCTAGAAACTATACTCTCATTCTGGCGTAATAATCAAGGAACTTTGCTGCCGTACCATGGGTGCCCAGCACGCTCCCTGTGCAAGCAGGTGGTCACGTTGGTTATGTTGACGGAAGTTAGCCTATTTTCAGGCGCTGCGTAATATCATTGCACCTGGCTGCTTGCACCCATGGTACGGCAGTAAAGTTCCTTGATTATTATGCTGAAATGAGAGTATAGTTCCTAGCCATATCCTAGCCTTTTCATTTTCCGTCGGTCTTAGTACACGATGTAACTACAGAAGGGTCAAGTTTTAAATAGGAAAAATATCGAAACTCTTTGGTCATTTTTGAGCGAGATGCTAACGGTCTAATCAGATTCAATGATCTATGCTAAGCTACAGCTAAAAGTGCTACCGCCAGACCCGGAGATCGGCTGAATGGCTTCAAAGACTTCAAGTTCATCTGTAAATCACACAGAACTATCGTTTGACTTTATAAACTTTTATTTCATGCATGATTTGTATGGATCGGAAAACTGAATGCAAAGTGTGAATTCTAGGAGAATTCGTTGTAATTTTTAATTAAATTCTTAGAAATATTAAACGTAATGATAACCATTCAACACTCAAAATATGAGAAATTTTTCAAAGATCAAAAACAACTCTCAAGATGCTTTTTCAGATGATAGAAGTTTTGTTGCAGGTAGGCATTGCATTGCGCTGAGATGTTACGTCCTTTTTCAGATTTACAAGTAAAATCGTCGGTGTATTTCCAGGAGAGAAATGCATTACACGAATGGCTTTCTGTTGTGTCGTCCATTTTTGTGTCGTGATGATGAGCGTATGCACTCTCAACGAGTTGCTAAATGAACAGGTTTTTTTTTTTCAAAGGAGAATCAGTTGCCTTATTGGTTAAAATCCCCAAACTGTTTACTTAAATATTAAATTAAGAAATGACATTAAAATTCAAAGTAATCACTTTGGTAATCTAAAATACTTTTCGGATGTAACTGTAATTTGATTACCACCTATTTAAAATGTAATTATAACGAAATACAGTTACTCATATTTTGTTACTCATATTTTTTCTTGTAGATGCATTATGGTTTATAGTATGTGCACGACTGTTACTGTGACAAACAAAATCCTAGGTTGTCTGACCTTAAAAAGAAATACAGCAACAATTACAGACCAAAACGTTTTCATTTATTTCTCGTTTAATTTCTTTTTTTTTTGGACAAATAAGAAATGTGCAACACAACTTTAACAGAGGTTTAATACTAAAAATGATAATATAATAGTAATAAATATAATAATAATAGAGATTACAGTGATTCCACCAGTGAAATCACAGTTGTTCTACAGTGTGCATATTCATCATCGGTTTCACAATGACCAACATGTGTAAAAAAGACAAAGTCTGCAGTTACAGCTTCATATCCTAACCGTAAATTCGATTTGGGTGAGTTACACATGTCTGTGGCAAAGCTTCTGTGAATAATAGTCCTCCACTGATTAAAAAAATTAATTAACACAAAAGGTAAGCAAAAGCAAACAGTGTACATATTGTTAGGAAAGAAAGATAGGCTAACCTCAATCAGAATGACGCACGTTCACCACATCCCGTTCCTGACCAGTAAGAACGTACATCAGGAGGAACCGCATTGTTTGACATCAGCGATTTTGTAATTGAGGTTTATTGTTGACTTTGTTCTGTGAATATTAAAAGCTTAGATTCTAAGAAAAGAGAAATTAATAGGGATTTAAGAGTTTTTTGAAGTACATTTTTTTTAAATGTTGAATCTCCTTTGTTGCTTTGACAAATTAATCTTAATGACATTTACAGACACAAAGAGGTCATTTTAAAATATATAGTATATAAAAAACAGTGTTATAAATCAGTTTAATATCGCTATTGAGTGTTGGGATGTTTGTTTCCCATATTAAAGTGGTTAAAAGAAATAATCTGGGTTTAATAGTGCTTGATCGACAGCATCTGTGGGATAATGTCAGCTACCACAGAAAAAAAACAAAAACATTTTGACTCATCCATCAGTTTTTTAAAAGCAAAAATCGCTTATAAAAGTAGCTCCTTGCTGTACTTATAATGGCTCTTACAATGGAAAAAAAACAAAAAAAAAACAGAAATTTTTTCTGTGGCAATCAACATAAAAGCGCCACAAATACAGTCGAAATAGTTTAATTTATATTCACCCCAGAACATTCCTTTAAGAGTAACCACTAAAAATCTGGAGTCTTTGGATCCTGTTTTTAGTTAATAAGACATAAAACATCACATTAATTGTACCAGAAGAATCGCTTAATAAGAACGCCTTTTAAAAGAGAAACTGTTCGTTACAAATTACAAAGGTTTTGTATTACTTGAATAAAGTATGCTGGCACTAGATTATTCTGAAGTCCAAAATTTAGGAAGACTGCATTCCCAATACACAACTGGGAATTACATGCTTTTGCTTTCAGCATGACAACATCTCTCACGTTTCCAAAAGAGTACTTGGATGTGAACCAAAGAACACACAAGTACAAAAAAGTAGTCACTTTTTTACAAAAAAGTCACTTTGACGTTGTTGTACAAAGCCCTCTTATAAGAGGGTCAGCATTTCTCCTTCACAGAAACCCCTCCAACATTCAGATCAGACTAACGTCTGATTAAGAAAATCCAGCTTATGGCACTTTCGGTTCGGCCGTCCGTCCGTCCACTTCTGGTAATGTTCAGCTTGAATGGATTCCTGCAAATTCCAGCTAGATTGTGTAGGATGTTCGCTCACTCCCCATTTGGGCTCTGAAACAACAGCAGAGTCCCAAGACTGACCTCTGAGGGATTCTCAGGAAGCAGGAGAATAACGTTCCTCCACTTTACTCTCTCATCAAATATGGCCAACATGACAGCCATTGTACTGAGGTGCTACGTCTCGGTGGATGGAGGCGAATGCGTCACTATCTCTACACAGTCTGACTCTAAGAGGTTCTCTGTATCCTGCTTGGCTCCTTCCTCAACCTCCAACTCGAACTGAAACTTGTCTCCACCATCAGTTCCCGTTTCAAAGAAGGGAGGGGAGGGACTCTGCGGTATCATGCTGTGGTACCAGTTCCTGTTCTCCTCTAAAGTGTCCAAGATATCCTGCGCATCTGGATGCACCAAGTCCGCCCAGGTCTCCCATAGTGGATGCACGATGTAATCAATGAAACCAACCTAAAAGGAAAACAAAAAAAAACAAATGATAAATTCCTTCTAGAAACTGCTCGACTTGACCGATACCTTGTAAAAAAGAAGTGTGCTTAATTGTATTTAAATGGGCACTTGTAGTTTACTACAAGTTTTAAGTATATTTTATAACAACTTTACATTTTTAAAAAGTATATTTTTCAAAATCTGTACCTGCAGATAATATAATATTAAGGAAATAAAGGGCCACATAAAGAGAACACATTCATGACTATGTTTCTTAGCACACTTAAGTACAATTTTAAAGACAAGTTTACTCTGTAATAATGTAAAACTAAAAGTTTTACTTTAAAGTCCATTTTAAGTCATTTTTTCATGCTTTAGAGAAGTACACTTATTTTGATGTGCTGACTAACATAGGAAAGCACATGTTAAGTTTTTGAATATAAATGTACTAAATTGCAACCTCATCATTACAAATGTGTAATTACAAATATTTTTAAATACATGACATACAAGTTTGAACAGAAATGACATTACAGTGTATTTTAGTTGACCATAAATGCTTTTCAGTACATTCAACAGTATGCTTTAACCATTTTTCAAAGACAATATAATTATGAAACTGCACATAAAGATGCACTTTAGTTCTACTTAAGTGGGTCCAAAAACACTAAGTTTAATTAATTGCATTTAGTGTAAATTTAAATTATAATCCATTTTAATTTACAAATACCGTGCAATTAAGTGTTCAAAAACATTACATTGATTTCACACTCAAGTATACTCTTTTAAAGTATATTATTTCCATAATAAGTACACTAAAGTATGCTAAAGTATACTTCTTTTTCCACATGGAATGACTTGAATGTGAAGGATTCTTTGGACGCCCACCTGAGATTTCTCCACTGAAGCGGTGTGTTTGTCACACATCGGGCTGATCTCCATGCCTCGCTCTCTCTCTCGGTCACCCTGGTGGAAGAACTCTTCCATAATGCGGTCCGTCCATTGCTGGTACAGATCTAATGGCTTGGTGGGATTGCTGAGATCGGCACAGTGAACCATATTTCGTAAGACCTGTGGACATTGTGAGACAGGACGTTGAAGGATATTGACTTGTGGAACTAGTAGTGAAGAAACAAATGTTGTTGAGGACACACAGGCCAGGACTCACCTGTATCCTGTCCGTATAGTTGTCCAGTAGCAACACTCCTGAACTGGTCACCTTCTTAGTCTCGACCATTGTCTTCAAGTCAGCCAGTAAGCTCATGTGCTTGGACATGTCTGTTGCTAGTACCTATGGAAAGAAATGGAGACTTAGGGTCTTTCCAGACCTGTAGATCGTTTGCTTAAATTGTTACAATGTTGCATTTTCTTCACTTTCTTAAGGCAACATATCACAATGTGTCACATGTCACATGTGAATATAAATGCCCTCTCATTGGTCAAAGTGCCACTCCAATTCACTTGTTTGCTGTCACCATTTGACACCCCTCAAACGCTGAAACGACTGATTATACAACACGCAGTGTTTCCGTGACTGTTCAAAATGTGAATATGAGGCACGCGATTAGTTGGGTCAATATCACCATAGAGTGCCTTTCAACCCTCATAATACTTTTAATAATAATAATAATAATAAAAATTTTGGTTTTAATTTCCCATTCGCTTTATGTCATATCATAAATAGTAGACACTCAAGTACATTAACATATTAGCTGAGCTCCCACACATTTTTTTAGATAGTTATGGGCCATTATTTGAAGCATAAAACATAAGATATGTCCACCCTGTCATGGACATATATATTACTGTTAAATATGTTTTCATTGCAAAATTAAGATGCAAATGATATTTTCTGAAAGGTATGATGTCCCTTTCCTAAACAGGGTTATTAAAAAATGAATGCTATGTACACCCTGTTATGTGTATGTCCACCCTATCGAGTCTAAGTGGCCGACAGGGTGGACATTTTGAGCATCAATTAGCATATTAGCTTACAACAAACTGTTACTAGCTAAATATTTAGTCTGGTTGTTGAAGAGAATTTGGTATATTTAAACTTACATATTTTGAAAATACTGTATGCGAATCACTTCTGGCATATTTTATGCCGACAGGGTGGACATGTTAAGTTTTTGCAAAGCAAACTCATACGAAGAAAAAGTCACCAAGAAATTTCACCTCAGCCGTTGAAATTCCCGCCACTGAAGAGTCAAAAAATCTGTTGTCCTGATGTCACTAAAGGGGATGGCCTTTTCTTAAAGGGGCCGATTCCCCAATACGACAGGGTGGACAGCCATTCATGGGACATGGACAAACTCTTCTTTTTTATTAAATATAAATATAGTTTTTATTACCAAATGATCAATACACTCAAATTGAGTAATCTCTTATTTAACAAAATATTAATAGGAGAACAACATTTTTAAATTCTATGATTTAACAATATTCTACTATCATTCAAATTTAATGAGCAGTGCATGGGACATAGCAAAATAACACGCATCCTCTTACACAAAACAAAAAAAAATCTACAAAATGTATCTAAAGAGCCAAGTAATGTAATTTTTATGTTAAGTTATCATGGCAAATTAGTTATTTATGTACAGGACACCAAAAGGGCCCCTACAGTGATATTTACCCAGTTGTCTGTGCTACACAAGTTTTATACAAGTTTGGTACCGCAATGTGGGGTTAACATCACAAAAGCGCTGTTAATCCTGCTTCTCAGTGGGGTTTCATAACCCTGAGTGGCACTAAAACACGAGTTCAATACGTGACCATGGCCACGTTTTTATTACATTGTTACAGGCATGTATTGTGGTGTTTTTATTACGTTGCTTCACATATGTATTTCAGCGGTTTAGAATTCAAATATCTGGGGAGTGTTGCCAAATTGTTGGAAAATAACAAACGCCCTACACCAAACCCAACCCTAAACCCACCCGATAGTGTTAACGAAAGCAAAAGTGATATAAAAACGCATTCACTGATAATTGTGGTATTTTAACTTTTATATACTCTGCTTTGAGCTGCTTTGTTAAACCGTAGTTTCATAGGATTTGTACCGGAGTGCTTCAACTCTCAAGTGCAACCCATACATATGAAGCCGTATATGTGATGCTAATGTTCAAAAGTATCGGTTTTTAAAATGGTTTTTGCTATCATAACATAATATCGTGCAAAAAATGAGGGTTTCTTAAAACTTTGGCCCTGTAAATCATAATTTGTGTGAAAATGAATACAAGTTGTCTGAGTCTTACCGCCTCTAGTGTTTATTTCAACTGGAAACTGCAGCGATTTGTAAGTATAGGAATGTTTTTTGAGTTTGCAGAAATGTAGGTAGAGCCATGTATTTGCGATGAGTCTAGGTAGCATTTCTCACCACAAACAGTCTTCTCTAGAGTTCAGGCAATCTCAGACTGTTATTTTGGCATGAATTCAAGCACAATTGCTACGTTGATCTATGCCTAAATGAAACAAACTAAGTGAGAAAATGCTTCAGGTTTGGAAGCAAACACTCCTACTCGACGAAATTTCAAATACGCATGATTTCGTGTGAGAGCGAAAAAGTTGCCCACACAGATTTTCCTCGTGTTCGAATTTTGACCAACAAAAAGCTGCTTGGTTTGAAAGTAACTTCTGTGAGAGCTGTTTGAACACTAAAAGCTTAAAGATGAAAACATCAACGAGCACAAATGCCTACCATATCAATGACCATCTTTCTCAGAGTCTGTCGCTGCTTCTTGGAGAGGTTTTGGAAGATATCACAGTTTTCCCCTTGCAAGAGCTTGAAACCAACAGCCAGATGATGGTTCTCCAGAACAGACTCATCATTGTACATGAGCGCCAGCTCGGAGTCTGCAGTAAAGACAGGCATGATGTTTATGAGAGACATGAAACGTCTTTGTTCTTCCATATGGTTTGCGTTTCAATAACTGCAGCAGTTTGGATCCATAAGCACGCATGGTCTTCTATATCTAGATAAAAACACACTCACTGGTATTAATTAGGAACTGGTTTGAGACTCCTGGGTGGTCCACATCATGGATGGCTGCTGCAAAGATAGCGGCCAGGATCTCCAGGTCTGTAAAGACCGCCTGTGGATAATAATAGAGAAAGACAGTGTTACACGACCCAGATCAAATTTCTGCAATGCACTGAACTGAGTAAAGCATGCTGCACACAGTTTAAGCATTGTAACACAACTCTGCAAGTTGAAACTGTTTCAGTTTTGACTCTGTTTGCCATTGACCTTTAATTGAACAAAATATTTTGCAGATAAAAGACAGCTTGTCTTTTCAAGATTCATTTTTGCGTTAAAAGAAGACAAAGCAAAAAAGAGCTGCAGACAAAACACTTTAGAGATCAGAGGGGTCATGCATCAGGAAAATTAGAGACAAATCAGTTCAAAGGGTTCAGAAACAGCTATGACTGGCTGGAAATGTGGAATGAGGAGAAAATATTTTGTTTCCATTTTATTCTCTTATTTTGTTTTGTATTTCAACTATTTTATTCAATTATTTTGTTTATACATTCATTTTTTTCTCTTATGCATTTTCATTATTATTCCCATTTATTTGTATTTTAATCTCTTATCATGTATTAAGCATTTTACTTCTTTTATTTCTATTTTCTTTTCTTTTAAGCATTTTAATTTTGAAAATTCTTTTTAAAAACGTATTCCCTTATTTTATTATATGCTGTTTTAAAACATTTTTCATTTATATTTTATTCTCTTGTTTTGTTTTATGTATTTACATTTTTCATTTACATCTATTTTATTCTATTGTTTTTACACATTTACTTTTTTCGTTAATTTAAATTTTATTACCTAATTTGTATGCATTTTATTTTTTATTCATTTATTTTAATCTCTTATTTCATGTTAAGCATTTCAATTAGAATTTTTAAATTTATTTTCTTATTTAGTTATATGCAGTTTTAAAACATTTGTATTTGTATTTAATTTTAAAATTTTGTTTTCATTATATGAGGGTGTTTATACAGTATTTTTACATTTGTCTCCAAGTTTTTTGATCCAGTGTGTTATTTCTGTTTTAATTTTGTTCTAATTTTGTTTTAATACCTCTGTACAGCACTTTGGGTGCAACTTCTGTTGTTTTGAAATGTGCTTTATATATTAATAAACTAAACTTAACTAAACTATATGTTTTTTATAAAGCCCTGTGCTAAATAAATAAAGCCTTAAAGCTTTACTACATTATAACTACATTTCTAGGACATATATGAGTTTCTTAC
The DNA here is from genome assembly GCF_001515605.1 of Sinocyclocheilus anshuiensis. NCBI lineage: Eukaryota > Metazoa > Chordata > Actinopteri > Cypriniformes > Cyprinidae > Sinocyclocheilus > Sinocyclocheilus anshuiensis. The sequence continues at coordinate 3,021,075 of NW_015560618.1, read as the reverse complement.
ATCCAGTGCAGGTGTGGACAGCAGGATGTGTGTGGACTGAGCCACGTCAGCCGCGTGTAGACTGTTGTGATAGGCCACGTCTGCGTGGTAGTGATCTTCAAGGGTCATCATGTACATCACAAAGGTATCCACTGGGATCTTAAATGTCTTCATTAAATCTCTCTCCTACAGAAGAAAGCTGCTTTAGTTACATTTCATTTTTAAAAACACATCTCTGGACTTGTGAGATGTTTTTTTGTTTTGTTTTGCTCACTAACCTGAAAGATGGCATACATGATGCAGGTCAGCGGCCGATGGTGAGAGTGCTCTGAAACTTTAAAGATGTTCAGACCCCATTTGTTGATGTCCTCCAGGTCCTACAAAAGGCAAGAGAGGATATACGTCCAATTACGGTACCAACTCGACAAAAGTGCACGATTTCCGTGCAACAGGTGATCTGTAATGTATAACTATACCTTTGAGAGCAAGTCCTCCAAATCTGTTTTCACACCGAAGCGGGCCGTACTGCAGCTGCTGGACAGACCCGGGCCTTGTGTGACCTTCCTCACCCCGCTGATCTGAGTCATCAGCTGCTGCTGCCTCCTCTTTCTGTCCCGCGATTTTGGAGTGGGCGACGGGATCTCCAGTTCATTCTGTTTGTCTACAGGGGGAAAGGTTTCAGTCCGTGATTGTTAATTTCAGCACTCACACACTCAATTCACAACAGATACCATGACTTTACACACTCTCTGAGTAAATTCAAGTCAGCAAAATGAAGTTCGATATTAGTAAAAGCCACCTACAAGAACTTTTCTGCCAAGTTCAACAGTTCATGCTACAGCTAAATATTCCCTGATGTAAAGAAAGCTTAGACTAGAGTGATGGTCCGAGCTGGTTTAATGCTGGGACTATATAGAGTATATAGTCTCTCTGGAGAAGCTGGCTAACAAGTCTTACTAGTTATGCAAGTTAAGCAGTTTGATGGGAATGCAAATATGAAAACTAAATATACAACGAAACAAGATGAAATGACAAAATGAAATGAAATGAAAAAGATTAAACCTGTTTTGTTCAGTTTGTCTAAAAGCAAATAACGCTCCCCAAAGAAAAATGTAAAAACAATTTTGTTGATAATGGCTAGCTTTGACTGCAGAAATTGTGCATTTTATTAATTTTTATTTTATTTTTTTGGTAGTACATAACAGAAAATATGATGCATGGTTTAATAAAGACCTCACAACAAACATCAAGGTCTTCTGAAGTTGCCTTTAGTTCTAGTAAATAAACTCAATTAAACATTGACTAACAAAATGTTTTTAGTTTTATCTTAAGTTAAAATTCTACGTTCATATTCTAGGTAACTTAGCTTTTGGTTATGGTGAAATAAAAGCATAAACATTTATATTGACATTATTATAGTAAAATATTTTACATAATTATGGTCTTTATGATAAATATAGCCTATTTTTATTTTTACTTTGTATGAATGTTTTTGTTTTTGGAAAAATAAATATTTTTGATAAATACTAAATCAGAATTTAAGGTATAAACTAAACTAAATATAAATATGGTGAAATGAAGTATTATATTAAGTAACATTTTGGCTCATGTCTAAAGAAAATATACAACTTCATTATGGCCTTTACAATAAACATTCTTTGTATGAATGTTTTTGTCTTTGGGAAAACAAACAATTTGGACAAATATTACATCAAAATTAAATACAATTTAAGAAAAACTAATACATTTGACTGTAACAAAGAGTTTTTTGTTTTTCCAAAGTATCATTTTTAAGTGTATGCTGGTGCCACCCCATCTCAGTTGTATGTAACGTTATATCTACTGAGGTTTTTTAAGAGAACCATCAGAGACAAAGTTGATACTTAAAACATGCATGAGAAAACAATCCAAGTCTCCTGAGATGAAAGAGCGATCTCTTGATTTTTTTCTCCAGTGACGTCCCTCAGAACCACACTCTCTCAAACATCTCTTGTTTCTCAGTCAGGAGAGTTGAGCTCTCGCTAACACTGCATATTAAGAGTGTTTGTCTGAAAATCTCCCCGCTGCTGACTCTGTGAGTAAGTGTGTAGGCTGTAGGGCTCTGAACAGCAGGGTTAGGAGAGTACAGTGACCCTGTGGCATCTGACGCAGACTATAGTTTCAGCCCTCCTCTCTCTCTCTCACACACTCTCTCTCTCTCGCTGCGTAGACGCCAGAACAGATCAGACTGGTTTGAATAACAGAGGTGCAGGCGAACCACAGACGTTCAGCAATGATTGAACCCCCTCTTTCTAGATATCAGTGTTTTCATGGAGGAGCTCGACAACCTCTCTATCCACACACAACCTTTTATCATTATCACCATCTGAAGTATGGCTTTCACCAAATTTCTCAGTTTAGCTCACTAGTCTGAAACACTGTATACTGTAGTAAAAACACAGTAGGAAACAATCAATAGATCTTGTCTGATATATAAGTTTCGTGGTTTTTAGTATGGCATATTGTTGTTGAAAGAAGTCTCTTATGCTCACCACGGATGCATTTCTTTAATCAAAAATTGTGAAATATTATTACAATTTAAAATAACTGCTTTCTATTTGAATATATTTTAAAATGTCATTTATTCCTTTGATGCGCAGCTGAATTTTCAGCATCATTACTCCAGTTTTCAGTGTCGCATGATCCTTCAGAAATCATTCTAATATGCCGATTTGATTCTCAAGAAACGTGTTGAAAACAGTTGTGCTGATTAATATTTTTGTGAAAACGGTAAATTTTTTTCAGGATTCTGTGACGATGAAAATGTTCAGAAGAACAGCATTTATTTAAACAGAAATCTTTAATAACATTATACATTTTATCTTAACTCTCTTTACTTGACTTTTAAACCAAAATCTATTGCATCCTTTCTGAATAAAAGTATTAATTGATTTACTTTAAAAAACCTACTGACCCCAAACTTTTGAACAGCCCGTATTTGAAAGGATGACTCCAACTAAAAGGCATTTACAATAATTATGCATACTGCTTTTATGAGTTCAAAAATAACTGGGGTTTTAGTACATGGAATATATTACATTTTCTATTTAAAATATTAAAACATTATATTGTATTCGTATATGCAATAAAATGTATGTGATCTATTTCTTGAATTCCCAAGCTTTTAAACACTCATTTACAAAGGAATTATCAGTCATGTTTTCTTACAAGTGTTTGAATCATCTAATGAAGACGATGAAACAAGCGTTCAGACTCACCTAAGAATGTGTTGGAGATGAACTCAGACACCTGGTTTCCAGAGCGACTCATCTCAGACAGATGTGTCAGCTCCCGATTCAACATCCTCTTGAACTAAAACACACACAAAAGACAAGTCTTGTTAAATTCATACACACTATCGATATTTCTAAACTTCTCATTGCACGGATTGCCAGTCCTCACACTATGTTTTAACCAAGCACTGCAAGAACCTCGAGCAACATCCAAATTAAACGACCAATACATGGCAAACAATGAATAACTCTCTCACAAACACACACCTTAATGTAACCCCAGGACACAGAGAGCAAATAGTTGACTTCAGGCATGTTGGAGTCTTCAGTTGGTCGCCTAAACCCTGAACTCAAACTAAAGCCCAGCACTGACTCCAGCGGCTCCACACCGTCTCTCCTCATCTCATCCCTCTGCGTTCCCTTTCACATCCCAGCCAGGCTCGGATAAACAGCAACCGTCAGGAGAGATCCAGACAGAATTCCAGGAGATCTGCTGCATCTGTCATACGGTGTGTCTCCAACACTAAGTCTTGTTTCTCTCTCGGTTATTTTTGGTCTCCCTTTCACCCTCCTCCTCCTCCTTCTTCTCTCTATCTTTGTCTCTCTCTCTCTCTCTCTCTCTCTCTCCTGTTTTTACACTCCACATCCACTGCTGCACCAAAGACGGACATATGTAAACACACAAAACCCTTTTTTACTTGCTGGACTAACAATTTCAATTTAGCTACATTTATATGCATGTTTTAATTTTTTTTATATCCATACATGCGAGAAGCACCTTTAGTTATAGTTCTATCTATACCATATCCGAGCAAAAAAACAGCCAGACTAAAGTAACATGCAGTCAACACACACACACACACAAATAATACAATTAGCCTATTATTCAGTCCTGCACATCCTCCACATTTAATACCAAGTGACATATCTGTTCCTATCTGTATTTCCGCCATATGTTTTTCTACTGGGAAGTTATGAACAAGGTTTTGCAGCAGCCTGTTTTTACTCAATCAAGCAAATATTTTTTCCCCCAGGGAATGCAAAATTTCTAAAATATATGTCTTGCAAGTTGCATTGGATAAAAGCTTCTGTTGAATGCATAAATGCAATGTAAGTGCACTTCAGCTGATATTAGACACTGTTGAACTGAAGTCTAAATGTTTTAATAGTTCAAATCTAAAAATGCTTATAAAACAAACGTATTTAATAATGACAAATTTTCCAATTTATTTTAAATTGCTTCTTATAAAATATAATAAATTTTTATAGAACAAGATATGACTGTTTTTAAATATTTCTTAAATAAATTAATTATTTTTTACAAAAATTAATAGTATCAATTAATTATTTCAATTTAACCTCAAAATAAATTATTATATATTTTATAGTACAGGATATTATTTTAAAATAATAAATAGTTTTTACATTTTTTTAAAATAAATGTATATATTTAAAAAAAAATAAATGAGTAGTATCAATGAATTATTTAAATTTAACCTTAAAATTAAAAGTGCAGTTGTAAAATAAATTCTAATAAAAGTTATAATAAAAATTGAGAAAGTCAAACTGCTGTGCTATTCCCATTTTTCTCCCTAATGTATTTTAATTTTTGCACACATCTAAACATATTCAAACTTCCAAATATAAAAGACAATTCTGAGCTCATGTTCTCATTTCTTATATCAACATAAAGCATAAGCCAATCCCTTAAACAAAAGAGGACAACCAATCTCCAATAACAGACGAATCAGTTCCTTCAGCATTAAACCTCAAAGCAAAGCCAGAATTTGTTCAAAAAACCCCTTGCACTAACTCACCTCTCTCCAGCTTTTTAGCACACCAAACTTTCTCCTTTTCTCTGAGTAGCATAATCCCATTGTTGCAGCGATGGTGTTTGTGCACTGTTGGTGAGCATGTGGCAAGGCAGTGCCTGTGAGCTCACTTTGACGGGTGTCAGGAAATGCTTTCGACTAAGTGCTGAGTGATTCACCTCTCCTCCTTCACGACTCCCAGCGCCTCCCTCTCTCTGTCTGCAGCCGCAGGTACCGCGCTACTCATGTTCTGACTGCACACACGGGTGGAACTCGCTCAATTACTACTCACACAACTTCAAAGGCATGACAAGAAGACTCAGGCTTTTGTCTTTCATAGATAATGACGTGAATCGAAGACTTGCACAACGTAGCTGAATTTCATTATGTGTCACCTTTCCGGTTCAAAGAAAGATTTAACTATAAATAATAAACCAACAATAATAAATTATTTTTAAATAATCACCTATACACCTAGAATTTTTTTTTTATTCTGTAAATGATATATATATATATATTAGGGTTGTCAGTCGATTAAACTTTTAATTAAACTAATTAATCGCAAACTAAATTTGGCTGTGAAAATACCCACAGAAGATCATTTAAAGCTATTATTGTGTTAAATGTTTAAGCTACAACGGCCTAACAGTAAGTATGGAACAAGAAGATAATTTGAGAAACATCTCAGCATTTTTTGTTCATGCATTGAAAGTTACTGGTAACCAAAACAGCTTTGTTACCAACAGTCCTCAAAATACCTTCTTTTATGTTGTGCAAAAGTAAGTCAATCAGGTTTGAAAAAACATAAGGGTGAATAAATGATGACAAAATTATTATTTATTTATTTTTGGTGAACTATCCCTTTAATGTTATTTATTTATTTTTTAATAAATGAAATGATACTCTAAAAAAGAAACTAAAACGACCAGCAGGTGGTGCTAAATGTCTTTATGAGTCGATTCGTTCAAACGGCTGATTCATTTAGGAAAGAAGTAATCGGTTCACTTTATGAATAGGCTATTGAAACATTGGTTCACACGATTCGTTCAATACGAGGATTCATTCAGAAAGTGTTGCGCGGAGATGCACAACAGTTCTCGTGTGATATTGCTCTCACTGCTTGTGTGATATCACTTATCATACGATATAAATATGTGCTATAATTGCGTTAAAATATTTTAATCGCGTTATTTTTTCATAACTAATTAATTAAGTTAACGCGTTAAACTGACAGTTTTAATCGATTCTCATTTTTACGAAACTATATAGATTCTTAAATCTCTCAAGAATCGATTATTCTAGCCTGTTTTCAGTTAATGGACAGAACGCTGAAGGGCACTTCCCATCCACTATATCTCAATAAGCATTGTGTTTTGGTACTTCAAATATGAAACAAAGTCTCAGATTTAAAATTCTGTCCATTGTATTGCAGTAATAAATGCCGTTTTGGCGCTGTGGTGAGTGACAGATCGCTGTAGCGCCTCAGTTCAACAGACGCCGCAGCGTGTAGCGCACTTGAACTGATCATCTCCTCCACATTAATACCAGCTTCAGCACAAAATAAACATGCCTAAACATCCGAAGGTATATTAAAAGAAAGAGTACAACTTTACAATCCATATCCTGTCTCATGTAATCACTCAGTTAGTGTTTCAGCTGCGCTGAAAATATGAAATTTGATGAAATATGAAATTTAATCTTAAGCTTGGTGAACAGTTTTTGAGAATTTGATGTTTCCGCATTCAAAGTGATAGGAGCTGCACTTCCATGCCCGAGAGGCGTTTCAAAGATGGCCGCCGAGTGACATGACTTGCCTTAAAGGGACTTTGATATAACGGCTTGTAAAAATGTCACGTAACGTCACCTCAGAAAAAAACATATTCGGTGACCATAAACTCATTAGTCAGCTAGAAAATTAAACTGTAGAGAGGGGCATTTTGCTAAATATATGCACCATATAAATGTATTATAATTTTTACTTTTCTTCAATGTTTAATTTATATGTTTTTTATGACAGCCAACATTTAAATGTAAAAAACAAAATTAAGTAGAAATATTATTATGTAATTGTAACTTTTATTATAAAAACTTCATTAAGTGTAATTTAAGCAGTTGTATAGCCTAAAAAATCAGCTAGGTTTAACCTTCAATATTATAGTAATGTAGTACCAACTGACTCTCATGTATATTTTACAGCATTAGTTAGTATATACAGAATTAGTATATATTAACAGCAATACATAGAAATAATTTAGTCAATAAATGATATTTGCCTATTTATAATAACTTTAAACATAATGAACCCTATATATATATATATATATGTGTGTGTGTGTGTATATATATATATATATGTATATATATATATATATATATATATATACTGTATATGTATATATGTATAGCAAATATTACAGAAAGTTAAATAGAATGAAATATAATTTGATTCTGTAAATTATTTTATTCTGTGTATTATGAAATATATATCAGGCATCAGTTTTATATTGTATCTAAATCCGCCAAGGCAAAGTGATTTTTAAAAATGAGAAAAAAGTAACAGACCCCAAAATAAAATTATTCTTTGTTACTTTTATCCTTTATCTCATATTTTAAAATAACTGTATATATCATATATACACTGAAATAAAATTGGTGTACAGTTTAGAATAGTACATTTCATAAATAATTACAAAGAAATGGCAAGTAATATTGAATTAAATGTGAAATTGTGGTAGTAGAAAAAAAAGTAGCAAGACGGACATATTTTTTTTCCTGTAAAGCATACTATAATATTCTTTGTTTTATTTACACCTTCAAAAAAGCATTTTACATATTAAATAATATCACTTATATATATATTTGTAAATATCATTATGCTACAGCTATAATTCTACAATGTGAAATATAATTAATAACTGCATTATATGATAAAATGCAGTGTAATGCTTGGATGTCAGTGAGGTAATGTGTGTCCTCTGTTACTATCTACATCTGATTAGGTATCAGGGTAAACAAAGCAATGAGGTCACAGCTGACAAAGAGGCCAGTGGCAGTGTACTCAAATAATGCCTGCGTGAAAAAAGGGTTTAATCATTTAGTTTTTCACTCTAAGTAATGAGTGTTTCAACAGTTTCCTTTCAACACTGATTCCAGTAAATCCACTGAATCCATAACCACCCACACATACAGAGTTTAATTCTTGTGAGAGATAAAATATGCTAAAAAAGATAAAAGAATTGCTTGGGCCAACTGCCTTTCACCAAGACAACAAACTGGAACTAAGATATTATATTAATGTTTCTTCTGTAATTCTTTGGGTAATAATCAGTCAAGTTGTCATTGCATGCTTTACTGTTGACATATAAATGTGGCAATATCTGTAGATCTCACATCAACATCTCATCATTCATGACGTTCGCAGTATAAACCTCATAGACTCTGTTCTACATGACCAACCACATACTGTATTCATGCATCAGCACTAAAAACTAATAAACCATCAAAGAAAAATTTCTAAAAAAAAAGTTTAAGAAAAATTCTGACATAATTTACTCACTCATTTCATTACAAACCTGTATGAACTTCTTTCTTCTGCTGGACACAAAAGATGATATATTGTAGAATGTTGTTAACTAAACAGTTCTGGTTTCCATAGACTTGCATTGTATGAATAAAAAACACAATGGAAGTCAATGGGGACCAAAACAGTTTGACTGCAAATGTTCCTCAAAATATCTTCTTTTGTTTGCACAGAGGTTTGCAATGACACGAGGGTGAGTGAATGATGACAGAATGATCATTTTTGTATGGACTATTGCCATAAGCAGTGTTTGTAAAATGCCACAATAGAGTGGAAAATCTTCCTTATTGCATCTCATTGTTATTCCAACAAAACTTTGACTTGCTAGGCTTTGAAATAACACGTGAATGTGGAACGCAATAAAAACTACTCTTCTAACATAAACTGAAAAATCTCAGACAAACAAACTTTGCAGTACATTTATGGCTGAGATACAACTATTTGAAAACCTGGAATCTGAGGGTGCAAACAAATTTAAATATTGAGAAAATCGCCTTTAAAGTAAAGTTGTCCAAATGAAGAATGCATATTACTAATCAAAAATCATTCATCAAAAGTTTTGATATATTTACGGTAGGAAATTTACAAAATATCTTCATGGAACATGATCTTTACTTAACATCCTAATGATTTTTGGCATAAAAGAAAAATCAATAATTCTGACCCATACAATGTATTTTTGGCTATTGCTACAAATATACCCCAGCGACTTAAGACTGCTTTTGTGCTCCAGGGTCACAAATAAAAGTTCCAAAAGAGAGGTTTTGCAGCAATTCCGCAGAAAAACACCTTTCAATGAACAGTTTCTAAAAGAACCATTTTTCTTAGTGTGAAGAACATCTAAAGAACTTTTTTTCCACTATAAAGAAGCTTTTGTGCAATGGAGAGATTCCATGGATGTTAAAGGTTCTAAATGGAACCGTCAGTGCCAATAAAGAACCTTCATTTCTAAGAGTATTGAAATGTGAATTTCTCTGAAAACATGCATAAAGATGCCCCGCTGTTTCCAGCAATGCTGAGGTAAAGTGGGAGTAGACGAGCTGCCGTCTCACCTTGTTGGAGGCCATGTCACTGACAGAGCGGTACGTCTGGATGGTCTCCAGCTGGTCCAGGCACCAGTCTAGCTCCTCCATGGTCTCCACGGCCAGCTTCTGGTAGGATTCATCTGGTAAGAGACACACGGATATGCATTCAGGATCCAGCCTCTGCTGCATGGCCAGAAAAGGGGGGGAGTAGACGAGCTGCCGTCTCACCTTGTTGGAGGCCATGTCACTGACGGAGCGGTACGTCTGGATGGTCTCCAGCTGGTCCAGGCACCAGTCTAGCTCCTCCATGGTCTCCACGGCCAGCTTCTGGTAGGATTCATCTGGTAAGAGACACACGGATATGCATTCAGGATCCAGCCTCTGCTGCATGGCCAGAAAAGGTGGTCCGGCGGGAGCGGTGCAGATAGAGGAGCAGTGACCTTTCATGGTGGGCTGAGTGCTGCTGATGTAGTCATTCTGCACTGATAGTAGCTGGATTAATAGCTCACTCTTCGCTTCATAGTCTTTTCCATTGTGTCACCGGCTCGGTCTCCAAACTCACCTACTGTGCAGTCTGTCTGCCAGTCTCTCTCTCTCTCTGTGCTGATGTGTCAATGAGCCTCAGACCCAGGGGCGCTTAGTGGGAGGGACTCAAAAACTCATTCCCTATTTCTCTCCTCTTCTGTTGACTGAAAATGTAGTTCATTGAAACCAAATTGGGGAGAGAATGATTAATGCTCAATTATCTTGTTAGTAAATTATCTTGATGGATGAATCTCATTAAAACACACATTAAGGTCATTATTTAAACCCAAAACAACAAGAAAATGAAGCCTATTTTTAGGACCGCAATGCATTTGTAAAACTGTTGTTAATTCATGATCATAATACGTGTTTTGAGTTTTTATTTTTGTACATTTTTTTCAATGCTGATGATGTAGTGTAAGAAAAAACATCACATTTATATATTTTAAATGCTGTCATTTTCTGCCAGGACATTTTCTGTTAAGTTTAACAACATTTTCTTTCATTGTAAAATACAACACAATGTAATGGGTAATTCAAAACACAATATTATTTGGAATTTTAAATGTAATATATTCATTGTAAATAAAAATAAAATATAACAATATAATAAATAGTAAATATTAAACTATTTTTTAGCATTAGAGTAATGAGAATTATAGAAGTGCATTATGGTATTGAGAGAGAATGTACTTAAATATCATGAAAGTAATGTCATAAAAAAACAAAACAAAACAAAAACATAACTGTCCCTAAATAGATTTAATTGTCTTTATACATAATCAGTGGGAGGGACTCAAAAACTCATTCCCTATTTCTCTCCTCTTCTGTTGACTGAAAATGTAGTTCATTGAAACCAAATTGGGGAGAGAATGATTAATGCTCAATTATCTTGTTAGTAAATTATCTTGATGGATGAATCTCATTAAAACACACATTAAGGTCATTATTTAAACCCAAAACAACAAGAAAATGAAGCCTATTTTTAGGACCGCAATGCATTTGTAAAACTGTTGTTAATTCATGATCATAATACGTGTTTTGAGTTTTTATTTTTGTACATTTTTTTCAATGCTGATGATGTAGTGTAAGAAAAAACATCACATTTATATATTTTAAATGCTGTCATTTTCTGCCAGGACATTTTCTGTTAAGTTTAACAACATTTTCTTTCATTGTAAAATACAACACAATGTAATGGGTAATTCAAAACACAATATTATTTGGAATTTTAAATGTAATATATTCATTGTAAATATTAATAATGAAATAAATGACAAAAAATATTCTTTAAATAATATAATAAATAATACATATATTCAAATACTATTTTAGCTTTATGAAATGAAAATAAAAGAATTTAAAAATATACTTTAATACAATTATGTTTGCATATATATATATATATATATATATATATATATATATATATATAAAAATAAAATATAAC
>NW_015560618.1:2991619-3009337 GCF_001515605.1 Sinocyclocheilus anshuiensis | reverse complement strand
TAATTTAACAAGTTGAAACTATAGCGTACTAGTGACAATAAAGACAGGCTGCTGGACAAAGGGTTGACAAGACAACATGGAAAAGGCCTAAAGCTGAGAGGAATGAATCACACCCACTACAAATCCTGCAGAAAGGCTCTGCAATGCATCCGTCGGTTTGAATGACTCCACCACCCTCACACTGAGCATTAACTTTGATCTTTTAGTAGACACGAGGCTTTTCCAAGGTGGTATCAGCATTTATATTTATTGAGAGATCACGACTCACAGAACCCCCCACCACCTCCATTTGATCCCCGATAGGGCTAACGAGAAGGAGCTATGAAATCAAAGCCAGGGCTGTGTTTGCAGGAGCAACCCGAGAGGCAAACTTTACTCCCCTTGCTGGCCAGCATCCAGTCAAAGCTCAACAGGAGCCAAGCAAAGTAAACCACTTCCCCTGAGGTTGAGACGTCGCTAAATCATGGAGCAGATTTCCGTGCATCGCTCAGACTGGAGTGTCCCCTTAGGCTGCAGCTATCGATTTCACAAAGACGGCAAAACTTTGCATGAAGAAAGAATGATATGTTGTCTAAATGAACATTTATTGACCTTGGGACTTGTTGCACTGACAAGTTCATTTGGATTCCAGTTCAAACTCTACTCACGGATCTGTATTACACAACTACACTCACAACCAGAAATCTCAGGTCAGATACATACTGTATACAAGAACGCAAAAACATTATCAGTGTGGATTACTTACAAATTGTTGTCTGTTCCTGATTACAAGTTACACGAGGAAAAATTAAAGTCAGTAATGTATTTTAGATTACTGTATTCTGATTACTTTTGGATTACTTTTAGATTACTTATGACCTGTAACTTGTTTATAGATTTGAATGGGATTATACGGCATAGTTGTTCAAGTTTGCGCACTCACTGACTGAATTCTGTATCCGCATTCGCGATGAGCATTAACTTTGATCTTTTAGTAGACACGAGGCTTTTCCAAGGTGGTATCAGCATTTATATTTATTGAGAGATCACGACTCACAGAACCCCCCACCACCTCCATTTGATCCCCGATAGGGCTAACGAGAAGGAGCTATGAAATCAAAGCCAGGGCTGTGTTTGCAGGAGCAACCCGAGAGGCAAACTTTACTCCCCTTGCTGGCCAGCATCCAGTCAAAGCTCAACAGGAGCCAAGCAAAGTAAACCACTTCCCCTGAGGTTGAGACGTCGCTAAATCATGGAGCAGATTTCCGTGCATCGCTCAGACTGGAGTGTCCCCTTAGGCTGCAGCTATCGATTTCACAAAGACGGCAAAACTTTGCATGAAGAAAGAATGATATGTTGTCTAAATGAACATTTATTGACCTTGGGACTTGTTGCACTGACAAGTTCATTTGGATTCCAGTTCAAACTCTACTCACGGATCTGTATTACACAACTACACTCACAACCAGAAATCTCAGGTCAGATACATACTGTATACAAGAACGCAAAAACATTATCAGTGTGGATTACTTACAAATTGTTGTCTGTTACTGATTACAAGTTACACGAGAAAAAAGTCAGTAATGTATTTTAGATTACTGTATTCTGATTACTTTTGGATTACTTTTAGATTACTTATGACCTGTAACTTGTTTATAGATTTGAATGGGATTATACGGCATAGTTGTTCAAGTTTGCGCACTCACTGACTGAATTCTGTATCCGCATTCGCGAATTCTGTCATAATCATAAACAACAAAGTGCAAAATAAATGTAAGCCATTGATTTGCTTCAATGATTATGAGAGTTTTTGCGAAAGTGCATAGCTCGCATTAGACTAAAGTCATGGACCGCTTTAGTGTCATTTGAATCGAGATTACTAGAAGTGCCTGTGTTCATGAGTATTGTTCTTGCCTCACATTATCCCCAACATATGAACATTTTATCTTTTTAAATCACAATAATGCAAAACCATTAGCATTTAAAGGCATTAAAAAAACCATTTGATGAGGAGCAGACTAAACAATCCAAACATGAATCAAGAAAAAAGGCCTGATTTAAACAAAACATTAAGCAAGTGCGGTTTTCTGCTGCGGATTGACTAAGACAGCCAATTAATTACTGTGGTATTCATCATGCTCCTATGATTGGTCATGTGGCAGAAATACCACATGCATCGATTAGCATGAATGCTAGCGCCTCAATAAATCCGATCCCTAGAGTATAACTGATGAGTTAATCACTGAGTTCCAGTGAGCATCTACAAATAAAGTGACCACATCCAACAACGAGCTCCGGATGCCGTGTGCGGAAGCGCTGTAAAAGCAAGCGAAGGGTTTGCATTAACCCTGCTGACATCTGTGAGGGATATACAGTGCATTACTCCTGATGAAGAAGGTCATTTGAGAGAAACCTCCTACACTCAGATGTTTCACATATGGAGTCCATTTAAGCGGCGTCTGTAGATCTGAAGCCTGGCATGGATACACACGAATAACAGCATTAATATGTCACCGCCACGGGAGCTTGAGAGAGAACAATGAGTGGGCAACTTTCACCAGGGGCCTAAATGAAGCCAAGCATATGCCACTGACAACTAGTGACGCCTAAAATTACGGGCTGGATCATTCTGGCACAATCAGAGGATTAAAAGTAGCCATTTTAAAATCTGTGAAAAAAAAAAATAACACACTATTATATAAAAAATCACCTTAACTGTCACAGAAAAGATAAAAGTGACCATTTCAAGCATTATTACCGTTTTTAACAGTATTACTGTTTTTGTATTTTTTATCAAATAAATACAGCCTTGGTAAACACAAAAAACTTACTGGCCCCAGATTTGAATATGAATAGTAATAGTACTAATATATAGTATTTAGTATAATTCATTGAATTATTTCTATAATAATAATATAGTTCCAAAATAAAAGTATAGTTATGCCCTATAACAACCACTAAAACACACTAGTTTCTGAGTAAAGAAAACTCAGTAAAGAAACTTTGAATCTGCTTTCAATCTGATTGTGATTTGTCCTCTTGATGCAGATTGTGTGTTTTCTGTTGTTCATGTGATGCAGGGTAAAGGGTAGTAAAGTTCAAATACTACAGGCACAGTAGCAGATCAAATCTTCACAAACTATCAAAACAGGATGCATCTCACCTTTAACATCAGAAAAAAAAAATCATCATGACAATCTGTCCTGAACTAACAACTCATCCAGCCTACACTTTTCAAAAGAAAAAAAACTGTTCAAAGTCAACATTACAGCGTTGTGGCTTGCATAACCGTCATTTATATCAATCAACCTCTGCATTATCTTTCTCACAGTTATGAAAAAAATTAAATGACAGCAACAAAAATCAAACTCGTCATCACATGAACACTGATTTCCCAGATTTAGACACTGCACATTTTCAGTACTGAACACGCACATCTGATACAGTTATTAGACTCAAAGTAAATGTCATAAGGTGTTTCACAATTTCCCTTTCGCCCAACCCTGTGACGTACATCAGCAGTGCGTGAACGGTGAGACTCTTTACCATTGACCTTCAAGAAGTCAAACCTTCCTTGCTAAGGTCTACAGAGCGCCTGACTTTCTGTTTGATCGGCCTACCGTATGACTCTCTTCACAAAAGACCGTAGAGTAAATTTACCCAGCATCCTCTCTGTCCCACAAAAGCACCTCTGTGAGAGCGGCCCCTCCTCCCCTCGCTGCCGCACACTGCCCCTCTCTGTGTGCTCGTGTGCCGGGCCGCACCGCTGATATATGGGCCAGGTTTTCCTGATTTGGCTCATAAAGAGGCAAACAGCTTCTCGTTTCGACGGGTCTGCTGAATGTGACTCATAAAGCTGCAAACTCACGACAGACAGCTGTGTGATTCAGACGCGGCCAATTCTGTCACTTCAGAATGGAGTGGACAGGCTGATGCCGGTAAAATGCCTTATCAAAGCATTCACTGACAATGAAGCAGATTGTGACTGCAGACCATTTTGTGAATGATGGGCTGCTCGTATGGAAAACTCAACATTGCTAAAAAAAATGCGAATGGTGCTTGAACACGCAAAACTCTCACCTTGATGCCAAGGTGTTTTGGGTGATTCCCAGAGTGTTTCTATGCAGATTTTCATCCATATTAACATCTTACATGCAAAAAGTCAGATTGCACAAAAAAGTGCAATTGCAAAGCACAAAAAGTGAATAATCGCACACCTCCTCAACAAGCCGCACAATTTGAGACATCATTCGTAACCCACAGCATATACTAAATGTGTAGGACAAGTAATGTTTGTTCAAATTTTGTTATATGGGTCAATACAGTGCATTCACAATAAGAAAAAAACACACACAAATTTAAATGAGTTGAATTTAGCTAAACACAAGTAGTTTACCTTGAATTATTATTCAAATATATCATGAATGTGATGAAAAATACTAATATTAAATTGACAGTCTGAATTAACCTTGTCTTAATAAAAAGGTCTATCTAATATTTAAAGAGATCATTAGCGTTCATTATTATTTTGAATTAGAATTTTTTAAGATTTTCATTTCGATTTTGTTCTGCACTTCTGTCATTTTTATTAGTTTGTTTTTTTAAATAATTCTATTTAACTTTAACTTATTTTATTTTTTAGTACTTCAGTTTAAACTTATTTCAGTTAGTTGTCAATGCAAGTTTTTTGAAGTTGATGTATTTCATCTAATATTTATATTTTATTTCAGCTTTATGCAATAACCGTTTTAATTTAGTTTTGTTTTCTATGATTTCCTGAATGTTGGTTGCTCTACTCTGATTTTTTTTTTGTCAAGGTTTTTCAAATATTAATAAGCAGTAAACTAACTCTTTTTTTTATTTTTAAGAATTAAATTATTTTAAGGTAACGCTCTAGATTAGGGAACACATATTCACTATTAACTAAGAGTTTTCCCTCAGTAAACTTCTAATTTGCTTCTTATTAATAGTTAGTAAGGTAGCTGTTGAGTTTAGGTATGAGGTGGATTAAGGGATCTAAAATATGGTCATGCAGAACAAGGCATTAATATGTGCTTTATAAGTACTAATAAACAGCCAATAAGCTAGTAATATACACGCTAATAAGCAACTAGTTAATAGTTAAGTGAGAATTGCTCCTTCACATAAAGTGTTACCTTAATTGTTTTTCCCCCTCATTATATTATCAGGACAGATGTATTATCCTTTATGACCGTATGCCCAATAGAGAAATTAAAATCTGTTAACAGAAGCCATTGTGCTTTATGTCTGAATCACATTTTGTGTTTTGGAGTAATTTTGTGATTGTCACGTCAATGACCCATATTGTGGATCATGTTTTTGTCCGTGTTGTTTTGATCCAAATTACATATCCAAAAATAATAAAGCAGTCTGGGATACCTTCCCACACACAAACAAAGGGAGCGTGGAGGTTGAGCTGATGGCCTGCTGGAGTTTAGCTGACTGGATAACACACGTTTGCTCTCTGGCACTCGTGTTTTTGTTTGGCTGGGCTTCGCACGTGGGCAGGAGAACTAGAATGCCAAACGGCTCCATGAATCAACACTGTGTCATTGGGGTCAACTGCATTCAGACCGGTTGCCAAATATGACGGACGTGTTTATCTGCTGTCCCGATAAAAGACTGGAGTCCTGCTAACAGTTAAAAAAAAAGTCAGTTATCTTAAATATTATTATTTTTGCATTGCAATTGGAAGAATATTGGCACTAGGCAAAAATAAACATTTGGTTCAAACTATTGATTCTGTGGGCCTTTTGCAGTTTTGCCGCACAATCTGCATTATGGGCCGAGAGGGTCTTGCGTAGGTTATTTGACATTTATTGCTCCTACGAAACACTTATTTGGGGTCTAACTTTCACTGTCTACAGCAGTGGTTTTTTATCTCAACCTACATCTGCTGCTGCATAACCGGCAAATAACACTTTCCACACTCCCTCTCTCCTTTGCTTTCTTTCATTCTCGCTCTCTCTCCTTCACGTCTGCAACTCATCTCGCGCCTGTTTGACAGCCTCCACAATGCACCATAGAGAGCTCTTGGCCAGAAATTACTTTAGGGAAGGGACGCCGGTCAGCTTTACAGCTCTGCTGACGTCAATGGCATAATTCAAATACTAACCGGGTGCAACACTTTAAGACCTGCACTGCCGCTCTGCAGCCTGGGCGAACAGAAAATCTGGACTGGATTTGCAATGTGAGAAAACATCTAGGAGGTTTAGAGCAACGCAGAACAGATCGGGGCAGAGAATGTTTTTTTCTCTCCTGCAAACCCATTAAAATCGAAGCAACAAGAAATGTATTTCCAAGCACTTTGAAACCATAAGGATTACTGTCCTTTTCGAGCAGGAAACATTAGCAGTGTCATAAATTCATCCTTGAGATATAAATATTAAAATACTTAACCAGGGTAATACAATTGGTTGAATATATAATTAATTGCACATTTGGCAAGTTTTGTAAGAAAAAAAAAAAAATATATATATAAAACATTCTGAAATAAGAATAATATCTATATCTAAACTAATAAATAAATATCTAAACTACAGATATTAAAATACTTCACAAGGGTAACAAAATCAGTTGACTATATAATGAATTGCATATTTGCCAAGTTTTATAAACAAACAAACAAATAATATAATATAATATAATATAATATAATATAATAATTATCATGGATTTGGACTTAATAGTTAATGAAGTTATATTTGCATAGTTTGGTAATAAATGCATATAATTATTAATAATAATATCAAATATTATTATGAAAAACTGAAAACTTCTATCACCAGGGTTTCATGTCCCAAAACAAGCTAGCTGACTTACGTGCAAAAACATGTAAACACACACATACTCTAGCATGCGAGCACGGTGTGGATGTGATGTTTACACATCCTGTAACATCTCGTCAGAATGTGAACAAAAGCAAGTCTGCAGCAATCTTGCTAATATGGTTTACAACCGCTAATAATGTCTGTGCATCGTGCAACAACCACAAAAACTGTTTACTGATTCACATCCAGCCTTGCATACTATCTTCAACTAACTAGTGGCATCATACAGTTTTTGGATAATTAGATCACACTTAAAGATATCTAAATATCAAACTAACGTAGAATCTGCAAAGAAACAATTCTGGCGTTTTTTTTTGCCACTTTTGCAACTTTGAACCAGCTGGTATTATTTAGTGGATGTATGAAGTCAGTTCTCCTTTTGTGTCTAAAGAATCACATTAACTATGCACATGATCCAGAAAGTGCCATAATACTATTAGTCTTCATTTTAAACAGTATTGTATTATATAGATGTATTGTATTTTAAGTTGAAACCTAACAAAAAATATATTTTTGAATTAAGTGTCAAGTAAAACTGTGATGAAAGCTGTGTTTTCTCTTGTTTTCTGTCATTAAAGCTGTACAGTCTTCCTGCTCCAGCATGACGGCTCTTGGCAGCACGAGAGAGAGAGAGAGAGAGAGAGAGAGAGAGAGAGAGATTTACATGAGAAAGTATAAACAGAGGCCGGAGGATGAGACCTCTCTCCCTGAAGAGCCTGGCTTCTGATGAAAGTTCTTCTCTTTATTTTCTGTGTGTTTTTCTGCCTCTCTGTTCCTCCTTAATTTCTTTGGAAGTGTTTTATGAAGCCGCGGTTCAAGGCCAGGGCACTGGCAACAGAACCTTATGACGACACAACGACAATAAAAAACCCTCTGCTCTGACTGCTGAAGACATGCAGCTGAAATGACAAGTTTGTTTTCAATAGAGTCTATTAAACACAGTTTTACTTAAAAGTATGGTGTAAGATATTAATTTATAGAAACAACAGGACTACTGATAGTACTGTTTGGTTTGGTTTGTCTGGTTTTTGTTGTATAAATTTATGATGATGATGATGAGGATTACTATTAAAATCAACAACAAAAATAAATAAATGAAAACAATAAAAATAATAATTTTATAACGACAACAACTAATTATTGTTATTGTAATTATTGTTATTATTCATAAAATCAACAACATTAACAATACTAATTAAATCAATAATAATAATAATAATGAAAATTTTATTATATAATAAATATATAATAAAATAAGGTATTTGATTAATTTTTTTACCTTTCTAAGGACATCTTTAGTTCATTTGTTTATGATGACGATGATGATTATTAAAACCAGCACAATAAATAAATAAATAAATAAAGACAATAACAATTATTTTATAACAACAACTGTAATTATTTTTGTTATTTAAATTTTGTAATAATAATAACAACAAAACAATAATAATTAAATCAATAATAATAATAATAATAATAATAAATTAAGGGTTTTTTATACCTTCATAAGGACATTTATAAACATATAAAAAACATACAATACACTGTCTATTTATGCTTATTTAAACCCATACTAAACTAAAATACAGCAAAGGTTAGATAACACATAATATATATATATAATAGAGAATTTTTGTTATTTTTGTTATATATATATATATATATACTGTATATATGTTTTTTTTTCTGACCACAGACATAAATTGCAGCCATGCTAATAAATAACATTACAGTCTGTTCTTTTCTGCTGAACACAAAAGAAGATATTTTAAAGGTTATTGGTAACTAAACAGTTTTGGTTCCCATTGTATGAACAAAAAATACCATGGAAGTCAATGGGAACCAAAACTGTTTGGTTATCAGTACTTTTCAAAGTATCTTCTTTTGGAATAAGCAGAAGAAAGAAACTCATACGGGTGTGGAATGATGGTGACAGAATGTTACTTTTGGGTGAACTATCCCTTTAATTGAATGGTTTATTTCATGTCTTTTGATTTATTAATGTATGTGTATGTGTTAAGTAATTAATAAGTTGCTGCTGCTGTAAGAACTAATGGAGTAAAAGTGAAAGTAAAGCATTTCAGTGAAAGTATTAAGCAATGAAGCTCCTCTAATCAACTAGCAGCCACATCCTCAGCTGTGTTATTACACACAGCTGCGGCCGGCAGGGATAGCGGCGTGCGCAACATCACACATACTCTGATTTCCTCCGGCGCTCTTGATATGCTTGTGCAACGTAAGTGAGCACCGATTTCCACCATTTTCAGCGTGTGAGTGTGTGTTTCTTCCTGCCAGGACCATGAGGCGTCTGCGCTTTCAAACACACAGGAAGTGAAGGTACTAGTAGGTGGGTGGTGATGACGTCAATGAGGCTAAGAGGCCTCTGAAACAGGAACCAAAACATCCCACAATCCTTTGCCCCCCTCCTCGCAACTCTCAGCTCTGTAGATCAGTGGCTAAAGCCTCTACACCTGGAGCACACACACACACACGCACACACACACACACACACACACACACACACACACGCACGCACACACACACACAGCTCACAAACAAACACCTGCAGGCAGGTCAAAGACGAAGACAAGTGTTTCAAATGGCTTTAGTTTTTTTTTCTCATACATTAGAATGTGTCCTATTTAATTTTATTTTTCTAAACAAAAAATAATGACTATCATTCATTTTTGCCATGATTTACAGATGACACCTATTAAAATGTAATTCAGTGTAACAATAGTTTATATATCAAAAATCTCGTTATACATATTTATCACAAAAATCATTAGATGACATCAAAAGACTAATTAAAAAATCATTTTAAATTTTTGCCACTATCCTACAACTTTTTTGTATTACCCATTTGTCAGCAAGAAGCTTTTAATCATTTACAAAATCGTAAAATGTATTACTTATTCTTTTATATATTTTAATAGGTACAGGTCAGAATACATATTTTTCAATAAATATATCTGTTAAGATGAATGACAGTGGAGTCATTCACCCATATTGTGACATTTTATTTTCACAGAAGTAGTTAAAGTATACACACTTTACTTGCATTTAATATGCTTTTTATGTACATAAAATTTGTAAATTTGATTCTGACACCAAAATGGGACGTCTCGTCTTTCACCCAGGCACATTCACTTCACAAGCATGGTTTTTTTTTCTCTCAGCATAAACCGAAAACCACTCACAAAAATCTCGCGAAAACATGTCTAGGCCTCAGACATCAAAATAAAAAAGAATAAAGACATTTTGCATAAAAACCTCTTTTTTAAGTTTTTTTTAAATTGTGATATTATTTTCATATTTTCACATTTACCTCCAAATTCTACTCACTATAATGAGATTGCTTTACTTTTTTCTTTACTTTTGAGTTGCTTTTGTTATTCCCATTATTCTCAATTCTGTTAAAGTCTCATCAGATTCAGATTAATATTTTATTTTTAGTATAAGTTTACGTGTACAAATACTACCATGTTGAACAGCTGGAACGAAACAATCTGAAACAGTGTTCCTTTTTTCAGTTCCAGTGAAATGACAAAATAAAATGGCATCAAATTTGACGACATTATTCTCAGAAAATCATTTAATCATTAGAAGGATCAGCTAACAGGGAACCTAATGCTGATTTATCATTCTCAGTACAATTTAAAAATGATGGAATGCAATGTTCCTCTAATGTTCACATAACCAAGAAGTAACGTTTATATTACATAAAAAAAACTGATGTTTTCTAACTGTTAAACGGATAGTTCCTCTAACGTTCACATAACCAAGAAAAACTTTCCTTAAACATAAAAAATGGGTGTTTTAAATGTTGAAAGAACATTTAAATGTAATGTTCTTAAATGACGTTTTTAAATGATAGAATGGAATGTTCCTCTAACTGTAACATAATCAAGAAGTAACATTCTTAATACATTAAAAAACTCAACGTTTAAAAAAACATTCAGAAATAGTGTTTTCAGAACTAATTGGAATGTTTACAAAACATATTTTTATTAGCTGGGATGCAGTAGAAAGTTTGGATGGTTTATTAAAAGGCTGTATCTGTGTGTATTTGTGTATTCATATGTACTGTAGTTATTTTTTTCTCTAACAAATACAAAAATATACAATTCCTAATTTAACCCTTGATCATAATGATTTTAATTTATTTATTTAAATAATACATATAAAAAATGTTATTTAGTGCTTTTTTTTCTTTTGATTTTGCGGTGAAATATGACCTGGACTGGGTTCATAACAGATTTAACAAGGTTTGCCTACTTGTAAATTCTCACACAAACCACCTCTGAACACATTCATGAATATTAAGCACAGAGCTGTGTCGCACACAATCCTGCTCTTTTTAATTATGCATGCTTACGCACGCATGACTATTCACACCCGCACAAACGCACACACACATGCATGCAATAAACACAGCTTTTTATATGTGTCGCTGTGCTGCATTTACGCACATTGCGTCTTTGTGGTTTGTGTGTGTGTGTGTGTGTAAGAGGTCATACAAACATATTATCTTACTCAAGCTTTCATTCTTCCCCCTCCACCCACACTCACACTCACACCCTCATTTCTCTTTTCTTCAAAGAGGCTGGGATTTTCAGGCCGCTCAGATGGAGAGAGTTTTGGTGGCCATCGTACAAATGGTGCTGAGGAGTCTTTAAAACACGCACAAGAGACCAACAACACCTGCTGCTTAATTTCACAAAAACAAAGACATGCTGGCTCATCCCAAAATAGAAAGAAAAATCAGAAATTATATTTTGTGTTATGAAAATTATGCTTATAAAAATCTATTTAATGAATGTATTATTATTAAGTATTTATCTATCATAATAGCATTTATTGCATTTGAGTGCATTTGAACAAGACATATTCAGACATATTCAGACCTTTTGCTTCGTTGCGAAACAGGGACTTAAATTGCGACAAAGTTGCATTTTCTTCTTGGTTTGGGTTCACTTTCACAAGGCAACATTTCAAAGCATACCAAAATGTCCCGGCAGAAAATAGCCACTACCTTTTCAGTTTTTCTGCATATTATTAATATAGAAATGCTCAAGGTTCTGAAACAAAAGCGCCAAATGAGACAGGTGTGAAAACACTCTGTAGACTAGATGGTAGACTAGACTTAGTCTACCATCTATATTCTAGACACTATGACAAACTGAACTGGAAAAACTGACCAAAAATGACTCAACTTTGCAGTCACAAACATACCAAATTTTTTGCCCAATCAAATTTTGTCCAATGGAATCAGAATGCTCCTCCCTACTTCTGACTAGCAATGGCACTAGCAAATCAAGCTCTGTGGCTGTGACATATTTAAAGGCAGGGTAGGTGATTTGGTTTTTTGTTATGCTGGTTGAAAGTCTCTTCACATCCCAATAGCAATCACTAAGTTAAGTGGTCTAAATATATTTATATACAAAGTTCAGGCATGAAGCTCTAGATGGCGCAGTCCGATAGATCTAACTCAATATGACATACTGACATCATTATCATGTCACAGCTGATTGGTTCTCTCCTGTATCGATAGCCAATGAGCTCACTGCTAAACATTCAAATATTTGGCTAATGCTTATGGTAGCAGCACTTCAGGAACCCTCCACCTTCCCCAGCTCCACCTGTATAGATCTGCTTTGGGGTGATTATGTATGCTAGGGGGGTTTTCATATATGATATACGTGCAGCAGCGGTATTTCTTACATGCTCACAGCAGAATGTCTGTGGATGCATTGGCAGTAGCAAGTCTCGGTACTTGCTCTGCAGCAGCAGCAGCAGCAGCAGCAGCGTAGCAGATCTATTCCGCCATGACCAAATACATTAAAGGCTTTTCATACTGAACGGGAAAATTCGGCGCAATGTTGCTTTTGAATCAAAACAATAGATCCCTATGGGGCTATTCACACCAGGCGTGATCATTCGCAATGCGAAAAAGCAAGGATTTTTTTTCCCCTGGTGTGTGTAGTTTTTTTCCTTGTCGCTCCGCGATGAAACGGGCCATCCAATCAGATCTGAGCTAAGATCACGTGACAGAGCAGCTGCTGTTGCACAAAAAGGCAAGAGTGGTGGCGCTGTTTCGAAAACCAGTGTAAACAAATAACATAGAAGAAGAGTATTCTGAGAGAGAGAAGAGAGTGGATGCCGAGTTCTTGTTATCTTTGGTATCTGTGGTATCTGAAGTGACGATTTTGTTCTCTTTGACTCATTGGATGGAAATGGTGCTTTATTTGCAAATGTTTTATGCAATATTCCAGTTTTGCGCATAAGTTAAATTTGCATCTTTGGATGGAAACATAGCTACTGTCAGTTTCTGGGATTGACAACCGCATTTACTTACAGGTGTGAGTCTCGAAATGTCCCGTTCACACAGCAACTTAGTTGCGTTTGGAATAGGCTTACTATCTGTATAAACGTGCAACGTGAGTCAAGCTTGTATTCCTTACCAGTAACCATAGCGACAGTGACCAAAGTAATATCAAAGATGGCAACGTCCATAAAACTGAAAGTCTTATCACCTTCTGACACGACAATCCAATCGAGCCGCGAGTTCTTCCGTCAAGTCTTCATTAAGGACTCAAAAACAGGATTAACAACTGTATTCTGCTGCTGTGCTGTGTGAATGTGGCCATGAGGTAATCTGACAGCGCTGCATTCAACCCTCCAGCAACGTGTCGCTGGTTAGCCTCTGGTCTGCCTGTGCGTGTTCATGTGTTTTGCAGGAGGTGTGGCTTTGGAGACTGATTTTGCAGGGAGGGTGGGATCTTATGCTTTCAAGTTGTAAAATAAAGGTTTAGGTGCTAGGTTTAAATATTTTCTTTTTCTTTTATTTATTTTCTTTTCTGTCAAAATTATGGAAACATTTTGATTTATCTGCAAATGTTTTTAAAAACTCTGTAAATGACTCAACATTTTTCCCACCTGAGAAAAAAAAATCATCAAAACAAGATCAAGGTTTTTATAGAAGAGAGTATTCTATACTGCTGTCTGTTATTCATTTTAATTTATTTGTCTTTTTAATTTGTACGTGATGTATTTTTCAGCTGTGCCTGCCGAGCTAGCTGGACATACTGTATTAATGTTCCTAGAATATTAAAAATAAACATTTAAATAATGCTATGTTTTGGGTCAAAATAAAGTTAGTAGAATTCAATTAAATTCAATTCAAGTTTATTTGTATAGCGCTTTTCACGATACAAATCGTTGCAAAGCAACTTTACAGCAAATTAAGTTTCTACAATATTTAGTGGTACCTTAGTAGTGGTGACTGTCAGTTAATTTACATATGGCAGAAATGTACGGAAAAATCAATTAAGGACATAATCAAACAAATGATTACTATTAACAACAATTATTATATGATGCAATCAAACTTATAGCAAAATGTGGTAGTTCTGTATGTTGTTTCAGGGTTGGCATCAGAATGTTGGCATTTCAGAATGTTGCAAGAAACACTTTTGCAACCTTTAAATAACATAATAATCACAACAAAAAACTGGACATTTTAACGTTTTTAGAATATCAAAATTAATATTCTATTTTTAGTGAAAAAGGAAGTAGAATGTTGTAAGAATTTTTTTTTTTTTTTTTGCTGTAGAACGTTGTAGAAAACGTTTTTTTGCAACATTTTAATATTGTTAATCACAACAAGAAAACTGGACATTTTTTATGTTAAAAATAAACATTCAAATAATGTTATATTTTGGGTCAAAATAAATTTACTAGAAAATTGTAAGAAAAGTTTTTGCAACCTTTAGGTAACATTCTAATCACAATAAGAATACTGGACATTTCTTTTTTTTTTTAAAGACTTATTTTTGGCGTTTTTGCCTTTATTACGATATGACAGTCTAGATCTGACGGGAGAATAGAAGTGGGAGAGAGGGGGGATAGGATCGGGGAAGGCCTGAGAGATTTACTAGAAAATTGTAAGAAAAGTTTTTGCGTAACATTCGTAACATTCTAATCACAATAAGAATACTGGACATTTCTTTTTTTTTTTAAAGACTTATTTTTGCCGTTTTTGCCTTTATTACGATATGACAGTCTAGATCTGACGGGAGAATAGAAGTGGGAGAGAGGGGGGATGGGATCGGGGAAGGCCTGAGAGCCGGGATTTGAACTCGGGACGCCCGTAGCGCATCGGCGCTGTATATCGGCACGCTGCCCACGGGGCTATCGCAACGACAAATAATAGACATTTAAACGATTTATAAACATTTCAAAACAATGTTCCCACAAACATTTTTATAACCTAAATTTGTTACCTTGGTATTCATAAGTTTGATGAATGTCACTTAAGAAGTTTAGTATGTCATTTGTTATTTATTTGTATATTCCTTTTGAAACATTTGAGTAAACATATGGTCTTGGGCACTAAACTCCTGGGCTGAAAATAGGCCCCACTCTGGCCCTGTTTAAAAGTATCCATTTATTAATTTATTGGGTTTTTCGATATGTCCTGCCCAAATACAGGGAAAATAAAACTGAACTTGTCTTAAATACTGATTTTATTAACAAAATAATTTTAATTCAATTTACTTTTTTCTATTTTGGGGTGAAATATGAAACGGTTCTTGACAGCCTTTACAAGACTTGACACATTTCACATCCTCCACTGAGATTTCCCTTTTCCCCAGTCCTTCTCTCAATTTAGCTAATAACTTGTTTGTCGTTTCATATTTATTCATAACGCAGATCATAGTATCCCCTTCATGATGCTGTAAGCCTTCAAGTGAAGATGATATGAGTAATTCAGCTATAGGTCTGCAGCTTTGTAATTACTGACTGATGCCACATTGAGGTTAACCACCATTGTAAGGGAACTTTCCTCAGTTTAACGTCTGTGAGGATCTTACCTGACAGGTTGGCTTTGGTCACTGGCGGTTGACTGCTGACTGGTGATCTTCTGTTAAGTGAAGCAGGAAAAAAAACACATTAATAAGACGAAAGCAGGAATTTAAATTTAATAGAAAGTGATAATTCAATCACCAACTGAGCACACTAGACTTGTGTTTGCTGAATAACTTATGAGCAACATTTCTTTTTATTTTTTTTTAATAAAGTCAAAGTATCTGTATATTTTGTTACGATGACCAAGCAAATTAAAAAAAAATTAATCAATACACATTTACCATTATCATTATAAGGAGGAAGGTCAGTACAGTAGGTTAATGTAGTATCAATCTAGTCTGACAAAAAGTCATATTAAGTGAGTTCTGCCCTCTTGTGGTATTTTCTCACATTACATTATATGAAACAAATGTAAATATCACTTACTTGGAGGGACACTGGACATTTGTGAGGATGCTGAAATTATTCCTAACAGTGCGAAGACTTGCAAGCACCTATTGAACAAAAAGTCAGCAACGGAGATGTGAAAGGACTTGAAACAGTCCACACATGTCAAATTATTTACATTTTGGTCTTAGTTTTCCAATCCAGAAAGCAAGAGCAAAATGTACCTGAGCAAAAGGAGTTACAATCAGGTCTTCACCGTGTCTGAGAACCAAAAAAGAAAGAAACAACACAAAAATCATGCATAATACAAAACCAAAATTCCGATAATCATTGGTTTAGTTCTTTAGTTCATGCACTTCATGTTACTTCTTCTCAATATACTGAGCAATATCTCATGACCAGACTATCTCTCAGGTTTAAATAGGATTTGTTATGCATTATTTCTGCATTGCTTCTGTAGTTCTCTCCTGTTTGTACCGCAGCTGCAAAGAGTTGAATGATTTATTGCAGAAGTGCTCAGTCCTGTTGGTGGAGATGGAGTTTACTGCAGAGTTTAGTGTCAGACCTGTTCAAACACAGCTGCCTGTAGGTGTCTGGTGAACCTGAAGACCTTGATTTACTGAATCAGGTGTGCACCGATTGAGCTAAACTCTGCTGGAAGTTATGTGCTGGAAGTGGAAGTACAGTCATAGACTGTGAAGCAATTTGTCAAGGACTTTTTCTCCGAGGAGGCAAAGACCTCAAAAAATTATGAGAAAATAAAAAACAAATATTATGTACTATGAGATCAATTCATAGACAAAGCACACTGTAAGTTAACAGCAGATAAAGTTTCAGAGCCTTCCTTGTGCTCATAGAGTCCTCCTAGATGTCCTAAAACCTGACTAAAAAATTCCAAACTTCCTATATCCTATCACTGTAAATCTACCTAAATTAAAAACAAATAGACTAATAAATAAACATTAAAAAAGGCGAAATGTTAATGAATAAATAAGTGCCCTGCTAAGGCAAGAAATTATTAATAAATAAAAAAAATAAAAAATAAAATCTAAAAATGTAAAAATCTAAAAATTTTTAATTTAATTCTGATTTCATTTGTACATATCAACGGATGCCTAAAGACATGTTTAGTGGGCCTCCCTCATGAATAATTAAAACATGAAACATGTAAAAATAAAATTAAACAAAATTAAATAAAAAGCAATAAACTAATAATAAACACAAATAAATATTAAAATAAATATAAAACTAATAAAAACTAAAATAAGTAAACAAATAAATAACAAAGCAACAAAATACAAATAAACAAACAAATAAATAAATAAATGTACTGTATATATACAAGTATACACACACACACACACTACTGTGCCATTAGTATTTTCACCAACAAAAATATGATCCATCTGGGATTACATGAAGAAACAAAAAACTGACACAGACTAAATCCAGAAGAACTGTGGAAATGCTTAAAGAAACCTACCTACAAAGCTACAATACTGTCAAGAGTTTTAGGTACATGTGTGAATATGCTGTAAAGTGAGGATGCTTTCAAAAATAATGTCATAAATTGATTTTGTTTCTCAATTAACTTCTATTAACTAAAACAACATTTGGTGTGTGTGTGTGT
>NW_015560618.1:2959951-2991429 GCF_001515605.1 Sinocyclocheilus anshuiensis | reverse complement strand
TTAAATAAATAGTAAAACAAACAAATTTGTGAAAAATCAATGACATTTATATCATTTCATTGGGATGTTTATTTATTCATTTCATCTATAGTATTTCCCACCACTTTCCTCAACTGAAAAAGTTTCAATCACAAGCTCCGCTAATTCCATTGGGGTCTGGCTAAAATTAAATGAAAAGCATGCATGGATACACATGGATAATCCACTTGAAAAAAACACATCACCCTTGGCTTGCTATTTTCAACAAACTGTGATTTGCAGCAGGACTGAGCACTTTTGATTTATTGTACCAGCTTTGGTCTATTATAATGTCGGTAAAGGTGTAAAAGTTCTTACTCACAGCTGCTCTCCAACAAGCGAGGAGTTGCGAGAGGTGGATTTGGGAGAGAGGTCGTAGTCGCTGTCCGAGCGGTAAAGGAAAGACTCCCGCCTTTGACCGTGACTGGCCATGTTGGGATGAAGAACCAAACCAGAGCCCGGTGAGGCCTGCAGGTCCAGTGGACTACAGCCGATAGAGGGGCCATTCTCCACCTCCAAACTACACAGAGGGACACAGAAAAACAACTTGGTGATCAGATGAATAAAATACCACCCCATAAACTAAACAGTTAGTCTGCCATGTGAAAACAACTGATGTTCTGCATTCAAAATCATACTCTTTATATATTGTTTAAATCTGCCCATCAAAATGAAACAAATTTGTGGTTGTCGTTTTACAAAATGGTCTGACATTTTCCTCCTGTCTATGTGGGTGGTTCATATATAAGCTAGAAAGTGGACTAGACTGAATAACTTTGCCAAAGAGAAAACAGTAGCAGAGGACAGATCACGAGAGACGAAGAGAGCAACATAAAAGGTTCCTGAAGCAGAACAAAGCGGATCTAGAAAAGCTCAGAAGCCTAAAACACAAGCCTGACTGAGTCAGTGTATCTCCACTGAATGAAGATATTAGTTACAGAAAAAAATGCAAAAAAGAAGGATGTCGGAGTTTAAAAGAGAGAAGCAGAAAACCATCGAGAAGCATGTACTGCAGTCAGTGCAAGAGCTAATGGAAAACAACATTGACTGATTGGGAAGAAAGGAATTGAAAAATTGATGCTTTGAAGTGAAGGTCATTGAGTTGGCTGCATCAGTGAGAAAGCAAACGGAACCATATGAGAAAGACAATTTTACTTCAATAAAAATAAATACTGAAAAACAATTTCTGTCTTTTCATATCAGGGATATTAGGAGAGTAATATATATGTACACACACACACGTTTCATAGCTGTACATGCGTGATACACCATATGATGTCAACACCATCAGATTTTCCTCAATAAATTACATTCACAGTCAGTATGAAACCATTCTGTAGTTTCAATTTAGTCTTAATCAGTGTTGAAAACTAGATGCACTGCCGTTCAAATGTTTGGGATCAGTAAGATTTGTTTTGTTTGCTTGATGAGTCTCTTATATGCTCATCAAGGCTGTATTTATTTGATCAAAAATACAGAAAAATCAGCAATATTGTGAAATATTATTGCAATTTCTAATATTGGTTTCCTATTTTAATATACTTTAAAATATAATTTCTTTCTGTGACGCAGCGCTGAATTTTCATCAGCCGTTACTCCAGTCTTCAGTGTCACATGATCCTTCAGAAATCATTGTAATATGCTTATTTATTATCAGTGTTGCTGCTTAATACTTTTTTAGAACCTGACATCAAATAAAGTCAAACGACAAGGAACAAAAAAATAATGAAGTCATCAGCTACCCTGTTTGTTAGAGCAACATCTCGGAGATCTCAAATCAATGTATTAGTAGAAGTCATTACTCCACCTTCTGAACATGACATCATTAACGTTGCTAGTTAGTTTCTACAATAACATACTATGGGTGTCAAGCAGCAAGGAAAAGCATGGGAAAAGCACTAAAGTAACAGACTAAAGTCCAGCAACTGAGATTTTAGAGCTCCTAACAACTTGGCATTAGTCAAGTGTACTTAGACTGTAAAGGCTAAAAAGGGAATTCCCATGCAGCACAGTGGAAAAAAGGGGAAACTGGATTTTCCATGTAGAATCAGAATCAGAAGAGCTTTATTACCAAGTATGTTTACACACACAAGGAATTTGATTTGACGACAGGAGCTTCCAGTGCAGAAGAAAGTACAGACATAGAGCAGACATACATGATACATAGGAATAACACAGTAGGGATGAAATATAACACTAATATAAGAAAAAAAAACAGAAATTAAATAATGTACTATATACAGAAATAGAAGTATAGGAAAAATTTTTTTAATTGTTTAGATAAATGTACAGATATGTTATAAGTGTGCAGATATGTTATTTACAAAGTGTGCAGTTTACAAGTGTACAAATTTTGGATTCTGTGTATAAATATGTCAGTTGTGATGGACGATGTATAATTATGAAGGTTTAATTGTTCAGGCTGAATATAGCCTGCTTTTGTGCCTGGCTGTTCTAGTGGTCAGTGCTCTGTAGCATCGACCAGAAGGCAACAGTTCGAAGAAAGAGTGGGCTGGGTGTGAGGGGTCCAAGGTGATTTTCTTAGCCCTTTACCTCACTCTGGAGATGTAAAGATCTTGGAGGCTGGGCAGAGGGGCACCGATGATCCTCTCATTGATTTGGCCAAAAAAGTGCAGGGGGCGAATTTACATTTTATTAAAAAGTGTTTATGTATCAGAGATGTTCACAAGTCTTTAACTTGGAGTCTGAGTCAAGTCTGAAGTCTTTATCGCTGGAATCTGAGTCAAGTCTCGAGTCTTTGACTCAAAAAATCTCATTCAGAATCCTCATGTATTGAAATCTTTCGTATTTTACGAAACCATACAAATAAAGTATTTCTTTATTATATAAGTCAGGGGTATTCAATTAAAGTTCCAAGGCACGCCCTCTATATTTTCTTCCAAGCAGAGGTCTGAACAAAAAAAAAAAAGTTATTTTTTTACATCAGAATCAGAATCAGAAGAGCTGTATTACCAAGTATGTTTACACACACAAGGAATTTGACTTGACGACAGGAGTTTCCAGTGCAGAAGAAAGTACAGACACAGTGCAAACATACATGATAGTACAGAAATACATAGGAATAACACAGTAGGGATGGAATACACTAATATAAAAAAAAAACAGAAATTAAATAATGTACTATATACAGAAATAGAAGTATAGATAAAAAATGTAATTGTTTAGATAAATGTACAGATATGATATAAGTGCAGATATGTTATTTACAAAGTGTGCAGTTTACAAGTGTACAAATTTTGGATTCTGTGTATAAATATGTCAGTTGTGATGGACGATGTATAATTATGAAGGTTTAATTGTTCAGGCTGAATATAGCCTGCTTTTGTGCCTGGCTGTTCTAGTGGTCAGTGCTCTGTAGCATCGACCAGAAGGCAACAGTTCGAAGAAAGAGTGGGCTGGGTGTGAGGGGTCCAAGGTGATTTTCTTAGCCCTTTACCTCACTCTGGAGATGTAAAGATCTTGGAGGCTGGGCAGAGGGGCACCGATGATCCTCTCAGCAGTCCTGACTGTCCGTTGTAGTCTCTTGATGTCTGATTTGGTAGCTGAACCAAACCAGACAGTTATGGATGAACACAGGACAGACTCAATGATAGCAGAGTAGAACTGTTTCAGCAGCTCCTGTGTCAGGTTGAATTTCCTCAGCTGGCGAAGGAAGTACAACCTCTACTGGGCCTTTTTAGCAATGGAATCTATGTGAGTGTCCAACTTCAGGTGCTGAGAGATGGTGGTTAACCTCCTGTCTGTAAGCAGACTCGTCTCCGTCCTTGATGAGGCAGATGACTGCTTGACAGAGGGGTCTTTTGAAGTGCAGTCATTCGTGTAGAGGGAGAAAAGCAGTGGGGAGAGAACACAACCCTGAGGGGCGCCAGTGCTGATGGTGATAGTCCTGGATGTGAGTTTGCCCAGCCTCACTAGCTGCTGCCTGTCTGTCAGGAAGCTGATGATCCACTGACAGATGGAGGAGGGCACAGAGAGCTGTGTGAGTTTGTCTAAGAGAAGGTCAGGCATGATGGTATTGAAGGCCGAACTGAAGTCCACAAATAGGACCCTTGTGTAAATCCAGCAAGGGTCCAGTGATATCCTTCAGGTAGGCCAGGACCAGTCGCTCAAATGACTTCATGACCACAGACGTGAGAGCGACAGGTCTGTAGTCATTAAGTCCAGTGATTTTGGGCTTTTTGGGGACCGGAATGATGGTGGAGCATTTGAAGCAGCAGGGAACTTCACACAGCTCCAGAGATCTGTTGATGATCTGTGTGAAGATGGGGGCCAGTTGGTCACCACAGACTGTCAGCATGTAGGACAGAATGTTGCTCAACCAACCTAAATAGGCTGAGCCTTACCTTTGTTCATTGTAATATTACTCTAGCTAAGTGTTCATGGGAAACCATGGCATGACCACAGCTACTATTAGAGAAAGTAATATTGGTCGGCTTATATCAATAGTAGTGGTCATGACCTCTGACTATAGGGAAGTATTGCTTTGATATGTATTCAAGTGTATGTAGGTCGATAGGGACTAGATAAAGTACTTTTAAAGAAGAGCAAGCATGGCTGGTCATCTAAATAGCATTAGTCAATTAGCACTGTCTAATGATCAAGACCGCTGAGTTTGTGACCATGAGATCCACATACATGGCCGGCGTGAGACTCTGAACTAATACAATCAAAAGTAAAGAGTGCAATAGGGTAATCAAATATCTCAAAAATTATTATAAGTATCAATGATCAATGATCAACTGGCATTGCAGCTCAAAATCTAAAGCCATTATAAAATGAATTCGTAAGATTTTAACTGAAATTGAATTACCGAAACGACTGAACACATTGGATTCCATTGTTTGACCAGTTGGGTGAGCCTTACAAAACATTTCACATTATAGTAAACATTATGGTCATATCTAGCAGTTTTCTATTGAGTGACTGAGTATGGAAATAAATGCCTTTTCTGAAAAAAATGACAAAATTGGAAATAGGCTGCATCCTTGCGTGCTTAAATGTATCATTAACATATGTGCTAATATTTTATTGCTTAGGTATTATAAAAGTGTCTACTAATCCATTGTCTGTTTTGGGTTGACATCATGAACAGAAAGAATGTAAAACAACTATAAAAGAAAGCACACTGAGAAGGCATCTCAGCTGACAGAAAAACAGGCCACCGAGTGACACGGTTAAGAGGAACTGGGGGAAATGACATTGGGCGTTGTGCCAGAGGGTTGCGAAGGGTGTCTGACGACAAATTCATCATGGAATAAAAAGCTGTCAAAGCCCTTGGTAGAAGAGCCTAGCAACTATCACCTCCTCTTACATGTGTGTCTGTGGTAATAGGCTGGTTTTTCAAGAGTCTAGTTACTGGTGAAAATGCAGCATCATCATAAGTGGCGTCTGGAGGGCAGAAACTCTACAGGGAATTTGAGAAAACAACAGTGTCTTTTTTTTTTTTTTTACGTTTTCTGAAAATGTGAATAGTGCCTGCCCAAGAAAAACTCACCAATGTGCTGCTGTGATGTTGTTGATGGCTGCTAAGGTGTTCAGTGTAATTGCCAGGATGTTGCTAGGGTGATCTGGGTGATTGCTTATTGGTCGAAGTTTAAGTTTTTGAAGTTAAAAGGCCTCAGTAAAGTTGTGGAAGTACTAAAAATCCCATTAATTTTCCCCATAGAGAATTTCTTTTTGAACAATAATGCATTAAATCTCTAAAAACAGGCCTACTATAATATATAAGGTTGTTAAACAATGATAAATACTTCTGTAGAAATTCTTCTGCTCACCAAGGCTGCATTTATTTGATCAAAAGTACGGTAAAAGAGTAATACTTTGAAATATTATTACAATTAAAAATGTAATATACGGTATTTTGAAATGCAATTTATTCCAGTGATGCAAAGCTGAATTTTCAGCATCATTACTCCAGTCTTCAGTGTCACATGATCCTTCAGATCCCTCATATTTTTGTGGAAACTGTAATACATCATACATTTATTATTCAGGATTTTTTGATGAATAGAAAGTTCAAAAGAACAGTATTTATTTGAAATCTAACATAAATCTCTTCACTGTAACCTGTATTAAAACAATTTAATACATCCTTTGCCAAATAAAGGTATTTATTTCTTTACTGCCTCCAAACTTTTTTTATTGATTTTTATAATTCAACTTTTTGCTTCCTAGACCTTTTAATTATTGCCTTTAAGTAAATTCAATACAATACAATACAATATTTATTTATAAAGTACATTTAAAAACAACTTTTGCTTCAAATCAAAGTGAATGTAATGTATGTATGTTCTGTTCAGTATGTTAGGTATGTCGGTGCCGATAGCCTAGTCTAGTGGTTAGTGCGTCGACATATAGCACAACTGTGCTCACGGCGACACGAGTTCGCTTCCCATCTCTAGGTCCTTTGCCAATCCCGCCCAATGCTCACTATTAACTAGGTGCTTATTTGCATAATAACATATTGGCTGTTTATTAGTACTTATAAAGCACATATCTGCATGACCATATTCTACATCCCTAATCCTACCCATTACCTAAACTTAACAACTACCTTACTAACTAACTATTAATAAGCAGCAAATTAGGAGTTTATTGAGGCAAAATCATAGTTAATTGTTTTTTTTTAATAGCGAGAATTGGACCTTAAAATAAGATGTGACCAAACTCACAGTAAGACTCAATTAAAGCAAAGATCCAGCCAGACAAGGTTGCAAACACTGAGTCTTACCAGGTATGAGACACAGCCACAGTGAAGCGTCTTCGTTGGCGTACTGTTTTATTCACCACCAGCTTTCTGAACATGCCTGGGCAGGTTTTTTGTGTTCTTGCACCAGCTGTGAGTTCTTTCACATCAGACTGACAGCCCGTGTCCAAACCGATCTCCATCCTCTGACTGACAGGGCAAATGTCAGCATCTTGTTTTAAATCCATGAGGAAGTGTCATATGCAGAGGTTTGTTAAAGCCTTGAATCCCGCGGTTTGGCTGTAGAAGTGTGTGTTGTGGTGCTGTGTAGGCCGGACTCTGCTTCACACTCATTCTCTGTCACTATCTGCTTCAGTCCTACCCTTTCCCCTCTATCCTCCCCTCTTGCCTACTCGTCAGGCCTCTGCCCGGCACACCCTCCCCTTCCAAGAGTCGCCTTGCTGGAATGTTCTTGGAATTTCTACTTGGCCCAGTTTAGATGGAGCCTGAACCTGATACAGATAGACAGGTGCGGATGGAGAGGCAGTGTTAAGAGATACACTTGGTATAAACAGCAGTGTGTCTTGACAGACAGCGTCTGATCTATTCAACCAAATCAGGTGTAAATGGGAACAACGTGAACTGGACACATTTATATACACCGATGAGCCATTACATTATGACCACTTATCTAATAACCTGCAGGACCTCCTTTAGCCCACAAAACAGTGGCCACACGGTGAGGCATTGATTCGACGAGGTGCCGATAGTCTCCTGCAGTATCTGGTACCATAATGTCAACAGCAGGTCCTCCAGTTCCCATACATTGCAGGGTGGTGGTGATGTAATGCAAACACACTTTTCCAGTGCGTTCATCTCAGGTGAATTTGGAGGACAAGACATTAACAGAAATTCACCATCATCTTACTTAAACCACTCCTTGATGATTTCAGCAGTGTGGCATGGCACATTATCTTGCTGGTAACGGCCATCACTGGCAGGGAACACAGCTGCTATGAATGGGTGCTCTTGGTCTGCAGTGATGTTCAGATACCTGACAGCCGTCAGGGGTTGTGCTATTGGGATAATGGGGTCTAAAGTGTTCCAAGAAAACATCGCCCACAGCATAACACCGCCGCTGCCCAACAGTGCATCCAGGTGCCATAGCCTCTGTTGGTAATCAGCAGGTGTGCCTCACACGTCCTGAAAAGTAAAGCTGCGGGCTCTTTGATCGCACCCTGGTGGCTGGCTGCAGTACAGGTCATAAACCCTGCCCTCTCTGGCTCCAAACGAATCTCTACTGCACAGACTCGGGCTCCAAATGACGTCATTTACTCAAGATGGCAGCGGCCATACTGAGATGCTTTGGCTTCACTTTTCTATAGTGGAAGGAATAGGAGACGCGTTGTCCATCTTTTTTTACAGTCTATGTTAATCGACATATCCATACTCGGCTGTCAACATGATGCACCAGGAATCTTGAATCATCAGACCAGGCCACTTTTTTTTCCAATCATCCACAGTCCAGTCTCAATAATCTTCGGCTCATTTCATGCGCTGTTGGTGATTCAATGCGCTGTGAACAATGTGTGACAGTCTCTGCTCCCCTCTGGCATCAATGAGCTGCGGACGACACACGGCTGGACGAAGGCTCATCATTTTGGCCATCCGTGCACCCCTTTTGTACGGTGACCCAGTAGTGTTGTGCACAACAAAATTAAAAAACAAATAAACATAAGCTCACAACACAACGAAATTAAAAAAGCAAACATAAGCTCACAACACAATGAAATAAAAAAACAAAAAACAAAATGCTTTATGAGACATTTTTGTACTGCCTGTGCTTTTTTGGACTGATTTTTTATTCAAATAAAAGTTTGTAATGTTAGTTGGTTGGCTTGGTTCATGGCTTATAATGTTTTAACAAACACTTTTTTTTAAATCAGAGAAAAAATGAATGGAATTAATTCCAGAAGCAACGCCGCAAAAAAAAAATGTACTCTATGTATCCCAATGTACTCTATTGGCAAAAACATGTCACCATGTTATGATATAGAAAATATGTGAGTCTCAGGTGTTTAATACGGTGGTCCAGTAGTGCACAACACAACGCAATTAAAAAAGCTAATATTAGCTCACAACACAACGCAATTAAAAAAGCAAACATAAGCTCACAACACAACGAAATTAAAAAAGCAAACATAAGCTCACAACACAACGAAATTAAAAAAGCAAACATAAGCTCACAACACAATGAAATAAAAAAACAAAAAACAAACATAAGCTCACAACACAACGAAATTAAAAAAGCAAACATAAGCTCACAACAAAATAAAAAAGTAAACATAAGCTCACAACACAATGAAATAAAAAAAAACTCAAACATAAACTCACAACACAACGAAATTAAGCCACAACACAACGGAAATGCTCCCGACCCCTAGGGGGCAGTTGGTCTACAGAAAAGGCAATTGTGCGCAAGAGCAGAGCTAAACTGTCCAAATCGAAAATAATATTGATTTATTTTCTGCTCGATTCATGAATCGATATATTAAGATTACCAGGATATCAAAACATTCAGTAAAAACATGTTGTTCATTTAAAAATCGATTACACATATTAAGATCAATCACTTACATTGAGAATTTCTTGAAGAAATATCGTTGTTTAATTGTCAACACTGCTCCCTAGTGGTCAGGAGCATTTCCGTTGTGTTGTGAGCTTATGTTTGCTTTTTAATTTTGTTGTGTTGTGAGCTTATGTTTGTTTTTTGTTTTTTTATTTTGTTTTGTTGTGAGCTTATGTTTGCTTTTTTAATTGCGTTGTGTTGTGAGCTTATGTTTCCTTTTTTAATTTCGTTGTGTTGTGCACTACTGGGCCACCGTACTTTTGATACGTACTCACTACAGCGGCCCGTGAACAACACACAAGATGCGATGTTTCAGAGACTCGAGTTCTGAGGCACCGTGCCAGCACAATTTGTCCTTTATAAATCAGCAGCTTTTCCCATTCTGACCTTGAACGCTCCACTGACCGAAAGCTGGTCCTCGAGTGGTATATATACCGCTCTGTGAACTGCACCTGCGGCACCATTCAGTTGCCAGATGTGCTCATTGTTTTTTTACCCCACTGACAGATATTTGTAGCAAGAAGAATTCATATTTTTCAGTTGCGCCTCTAGCAAATGTATCTTGATTCAAGGATGTTTAAATATTTGTATTGGAAAACAAAAAATTACTGAGGAAAATATTCAGTTTTTGCAGTGCATGCAACATTTAATGCAATGACTTTATGATATGAACTTGCGACCTTCTTCCGATTTAAGGCCTTTTAAGTCCTTAATTTATGGAAGGAATAATTAAGACTTTTTAAGACCTGCAAAACCCCCAAAATAATGTGTAACCCACAAAAATGAAATCTGTCATTCAAAACATTTTATTTTCATGAGAAAATTAATCGATTTACTTTAAATTGATTATGAATAGACGTTCCTATGCTCAAAACAAGCATTAATTTTCAGTGTTACTATGAACCTCTTATGGCCAGATTTATTAACAGATTGCGCATGCGCAAACCGTCTTTTGGCGTTAAAATAGTACAGTCAGGATTTACTAAAGATGCGCAGTGAAGAATTAGCACTGAAAAGGCGTGGACACAATTGTTTTTGCACCTGACCTTATTGAATATGCATTTGTAGGAGTTTCCCTGAGACGTAAAATTTATGGGAGGAGACATTCAAATATATCACGCAACGCAATTTACTAACGTTTGCGCTCATCAAATTACTGGTATTTGCGCCATTATTTAACGCCCAAAAAACATGTCTTAAACTATTTTGCACTTGAAATGGCTGCAATTGTTGCTAGGAAGAGGCACCGCAGAGAACAAAGAGCACATGGTAGAAGGGATTTTTTCCACATGTATTAATTTATTTGGAATGCCAGAAGAACACATGAAATCCGAACATATCCTTACGCTAATTTGCGCTGCGCTTGGTAGATTGCGTTGGTCATTATGGAAATGAGATGTTGTGTCTGTGTACTTTTGCGCGTTGTCAGTAAATCACCCGCAGAAATTTCCATGCCCATCGGGGTTGTTTTGGAATTGCGCTCTTGCGCTAATTTGCCCTTTTTAGTAAATCTGGCCTTTAGTCGGTTAGCGCAGTGTCATTCGAAATTGAGATCAAAATTCTATAAAAAACAACTATTTGGCATTTGACATCATTATAGGTTCCAAAAAGTGAATAATCTATTCTGTATCTAAGACTCAGGAAGTGATATTTTGGGTTCCCTTTCAGTCGGTCTCTCTCGACGTCACGTCGGTAATGACCGACGAATTGAGATCCCAATTCGTCGGTCATTACCGACGTGACGTCTCCGTTCCCTCCTTCAGGGAACAAGGGTTACATATGTAGCCGAGACGATTTCATTGGTCAAACAAAATATAAAGCACTTAAAAGTTGAACCTTGAATCATCTTTGAGCGTTTATGTGCTGACACAGTAGTCTGGTGTTGTATTTGTTAGATTTAACACTGAGCTCACCTATCAGGTGGCACTGGTGTGATATCTATACGCGGTGGAGTAATGAAGCCCAGTGACGTGGGTCTGGAAACGTGATCTTCTTGAGGACTGCGGGCCCTCTCTGCCTGTCTCCATGACAACGGCGGCAACACAAGGGTTCCTGAGTGGCGTCTGGGGCCTCGCCAGAGATCCACACCCAACGTAGCTCCTGAAGACGTACATGCTGAGAGGTCCTTGCTTTCCTAACATCATAAAAACAGAGCAGAAATGTTGTAGCTGTCCACTATACATCATCACCTGCATACAGTATGATCACGTACAATCAATTAACTCATCAGGAAATTAATACATAAATAAACTAATGAAATAATGCATGCAAGAATTATGCAGTGTGTTCACGCATACACTCTACAACTGAGTCAATATGAAATCAAAATTGACCCTTTTCATAATAAATCCAGGTTCCAGGTCTTAATTTTAAATGATTTATTAGGGTTTGTCATACCAAAGAACAAAATATTTCATCAAGTTTTAATAACATGCTTGGCTTCTGTATGATCAACTACCCTTCCCCTAATATATATACAATCCAATGAATTCCTGATGGATAAAATCAAGTCCCATTTTACATTATTTCCTCTTGTTGAATATCCAGTTTCACACAAAATAGAACAGATAAACCCAAGAAGTCTCTTAAGTTCACCAAAGCTGCATTTATTTGATCAAAAATACAGTAAAAACAGTAATATTGTGAAATATTATTATTCCTGTGATGCAAAGCTGAATTTTCAGCATCATTACTCCAGTCTTCAGTGTCACATGATCCTTCAGAAATCATTCTAATGTGCTGATTTGCTTCTCGGTTATTATCAATTATTATTGGTGCTCAAATATTAATAATAGTTCTTATTATTATCATGATGAAAACAGATTTTGTTACTTAATATTTTGTGAAAACTGACTCTTTGATGAATACAAAGTTGAAAACAACAGCATTTATTTGAAATAGAAAACTTTTGATTGCCTTTACTGTCACTTTTGTGTCAAATATTATTTTTTTTAAATCTTACGTACCCCAAACTTTTGAATGGTAGCGTATCATTAAATATTAGATATCAGCATATTAGAATGATTTCTGAAGGATCATGTGACACTGAAGACTGGAGTAATGATGAATTTGTTATGCAGAAGCAGGAAATTGTTGAATCGTGCATTATTTGTTTCATCATTTTCATGAAAAAGAAAACTCTGCACTTTTGCACTCTGTTCGAAATTTGTTTATTACACATAAAAATACAAACATACAAGTGTGGGAACCTGTACTGGACTTTGTCAATCAGCTCAGCCCATAAACTGTTTGTTCAGGTTGATGTCAGTGAAGCTTTGGGTGATATATGGCACTCTAGGGAGTGAGCCTCTCATTTACGCTACGTGACTGATGTAGAGCCCTGTTCAGTTTCTACTGCTCTAGCATGTTGACTCTATCTCCTGACAGTTCTTTATAGATACAGAGTGTTTAACGGCTGGCTCCCTCAGCGTGATTGCATATCACTGTCAGTGGAGTCGCTGGACAACATCCTTTCTTAACAGCCTATAGCAGAAGACTGAATATATCACCTTGTAATATGTTTATAGCTCAATCAGAATTGCCCAGAAGAGAGGAGTGTTACCAGGAATTCCTCGAGCACGGCCTGTAGATTGGGATAGCTAACTGATGAGAATCCAGATATTGAGTAGGGAGAGACAAAACAGCTACTGCTTCTGTTTGACTGGTCAGCGTGAGTTTAGGATTGGCTATAATTCTGGGAAATGTATTGACACTTTGATGGAGAGCCGTATCAGAAAACAACGGCAGTAATTGGGTGAATCTCATGAAACCAGTCTAGAACAAGTCTGGGTCATATTTCATCCCAAAGGCAGAGGAAACAAATAAAAACATTTGATTTTACAAGAAGAAAACTCTATTACAGGACCAAGGGTCATTTTCATTCAAAATTCTCATTACTGTAATGCGTCTGGATTTTTTAAAACTTATGTTTTAGTTTACAGCATTTTTTATTTAATGGTTAGTAACTAAAAATGTATTATTTTATTATGCATATTATGTATTATTTAAATTCTAAAGTATGTATACATAATGGTAATATACTAAAATTTTATTATACAAATTATTATACCCATTTATGGTAAACATGGTACAAACAGTAATATTGTGATATATTATTACAATTTAAAATAACTGTTTTCTATGTGAATATATTTTAAAATGTAATTTATTTCTGTAACGCAAAGCTGAATTTTCAGCATCATTCCTCCAGTCTTCAGCGTCAAACGATCCTTCAGAACTCTTTCTAGAATGCTGATTTGCTGCTCAACTATTTGCAATTATTATTGGTGCTCAAATAATGAAAACAGCTTTTGCTGCTTAATATTTCTGAAAAAAATGGATTCTTTGATGAAAACCATTTCAGGACAAATAAGTATTAAAACATTTAGGTGTTTTTCCCCCTCATTTTCCAAGACTGGAAAGCTGCACTGGATTCATTCATTCATTCATTCATAAATTAGTAAGTAAGTAAATGATGAATGAATAAATAGATAAATAAATAAAGTATATTATAAAGTAATGACAATTATCTTTAAGAATGATAATAATGATTTACATTAATTTTCATGTAAATAATGTCACAATGAAAAAAACTGTATGGTCCTAAAATAGGAACATAATATAATATAATATAATATAATATAATATAATATAATATAATATAATATAATATAATATAATATAATGTATTGTAATGTAATATAATACAATATAATATTGGGGTCTATCTTGAACAATCTGTTATACAGTGAAATTTAAAGCAACAGAACAAATTTAAAACAAAATGTTTTTTACTGGGTAACAGTGGAAGGTCATAGGTAAAAATGGCTTCGTGTGGATTAGAAGGCCCAGTCAATTATTGGAGGGGAAATTAATTGAAAGGAAAGGGGAATCCCATGAGAAGCGTATGAAGTATCATCTAATAATCATGTCACACTTTACAGATGTTACAGCCATTGCAATACAAGCGACGCCAACTCAGCTCAGACCGCATTAAAGCCCTGAAGGCTGCTTCGCTCTGCACTGAATGAGAAAAAAATCAGGCCCAGAGAGAAAATTAGATATTTTCATTCACTGAATTGAGGGAAACATGGTGAAGAAGGATAAGGCTGCCCATAGGCATTGATCCAGTAAATAAATAAGTAAACAAATACATAAAAGAGAAATAAAGATATACATGGATGTATGTCCAGAGACCGGCCGATCGCTGGGAGGATCGGTTACCATGGCAACCACTATGACTCCTTTAAGAATGAGTATGATTGAGGGTTAAGCTACAAGGCTTGTCAGTAAACACGTATGGCCAGAGCTCAGCGAGGGGAGGGTGGGGTCTTGAGTGGTTTGGGTATGACTGGAAAACCAATGCTTGGCTTCCTTTGGACCTCACAAAATCCACTTCAAATATTTGAAGTGGGAAAAATGTGCCTGCCCATTAAAGAATGGAACAATGGTGTTACTTTAAGCCCTGCAGTTTGGGGAAAGCGCTAATGCACAAATCAATAAAGCCCTAAGAGATCATGAGCATCAGACAAACAGACTCTCTCCTGTAGCTTAGAGGAAAAGATGGACAGCATGTCCTCTATGTTCCCCTGCCTTCCTGCAGTCATATGCCTCTGAGTCAATGAGAGTCACAGCCTCACATTCCCAGCACTAAAACCAGCCAACAAATAGAGACCGGCCGATCGCTGGGAGGATCGGTTACCATGGCAACCACTATGACTCCTTTAAGAATGAGTATGATTGAGGGTTAAGCTACAAGGCTTGTCAGTAAACACGTATGGCCAGAGCTCAGCGAGGGGAGGGTGGGGTCTTGAGT
This sequence comes from Sinocyclocheilus anshuiensis, assembly GCF_001515605.1. Taxonomy (NCBI): domain Eukaryota; kingdom Metazoa; phylum Chordata; class Actinopteri; order Cypriniformes; family Cyprinidae; genus Sinocyclocheilus; species Sinocyclocheilus anshuiensis. The sequence continues at coordinate 2,976,261 of NW_015560618.1, read as the reverse complement.
GGTTTGGGTATGACTGGAAAACCAATGCTTGGCTTCCTTTGGACCTCACAAAATCCACTTCAAATATTTGAAGTGGGAAAAATGTGCCTGCCCATTAAAGAATGGAACAATGGTGTTACTTTAAGCCCTGCAGTTTGGGGAAAGCGCTAATGCACAAATCAATAAAGCCCTAAGAGATCATGAGCATCAGACAAACAGACTCTCTCCTGTAGCTTACAGGAAAAGATGGACAGCATGTCCTCTATGTTCCCCTGCCTTCCTGCAGTCATATGCCTCTGAGTCAATGAGAGTCACTAAAACCAGCCAACAAATGTTTTAATATCTGTCAAGTGAGAAACTGACCAATAATTGTTTGTTCTTTGAAACATGCATTGCATAAGTAGCTCTAGATATTATTATCACTGGTGCATTTCATTCAGAACATCACATGGGCTATTCACACTTGAAATTGTTTCACACTGTACACTGGACTGCTGTCCTATTTTTGCATATTTACAATGTCAATAACATTGATTGGACAAATACAGCTCGCGGCGGACATGCAACCTACTCTGGCTGTTAACAAATAACATGGACTCATATCAGTTGACCATTTTTATTTTTGTCTCAGATGCTGAAACCAAACACAAAGTGCAAAAGTTCAAATTGCACAAATATTTAAATATTGAATTTCCTGTTAAGTTTACAGTAACCAACGTGCAAAAAAAAAAAAAAACTACAAGCTGTGGTTGCCAGAAGATCACTGCAAAAATATAGTGACAATGTATCAAGTATTACAGGATGGCATATTGGTATCTGTATATTTCACAACTTGTAAGTTATATTTCATTAAGTGATACAACGAAAATGTATAAAATATATAATTTATGATTATTGATATTTATGATAATTTATGACTGCTATTGAATGGAAATGAATCAACACTGAACGGATTTGAGCTGAATAATGACACTATTACCTTCTCTCCTGTAGAGCTTCTTTATAGTTGCATTGAGTTTGTTTCATAACTGATGAACTTTGTAACAGTGACACTGTTATTGAACTAAATTAATCAACAATGAATTAAATTGAGCTGAATAATGACACCATTATCTTCTAAAGAGCTGCTTTACAGCCAAAATTCAATTAGCTTCATAATTGACGAATTCTGCACTAACACTAATTCTCTTATTTTCCTGTTTATTACTGTAAAGCTGCTTTGAAACAGTCTGTATTGTATAAAGCGCTATAGAAATAAATGTGACTCGACTTAATTTACTGTACCAAGATACTTGAACTACACAAATCTGCTTTGCATCCAAAAATTTACAGATAACTACCATAAAAATATAGGTGGTACAACAGAAATTCGCATGAAGAATCAGAGCTCAGCATAAGTTCTGAAAAAATGGCCAAGAGTAACACACATGACACTAAAATAATTCAATAAACATTAACTAAATAAATGTAACACAAAATACCATAATGTACAATGCAGATAACAAAAATGGGGGAAAAGCATACATGACGTATCATGCTTTTACTGTTTTTTTTTTTACTCTTTTTCACCTAATTTTTTTTCAAAATTACAAATTTGACAGTATTTTACAGTAAAATTTGCCATGGTAGCTATATGGTAAGGTAATTTAGAGTTAACTAAATAACAGATATTTGTTGTAGCATTTTTAGTCTTTTACTGTATAAATCATAAAAATTTTCTACACTTACTCTGACAACAACTCTGTAACATTTTAGCATCACAAATCTTCACAGCATATACACCTTTGACACTTTATTGGCTTGAACTAAAAGGCAACCAGCCCAGCAACTGCATGACTATGTGATAAAAACCATCCACACTGTCCTAGTACAGCAACTTATGCACAGGCAAGCACCACTCAAATTCTCAATCATAAAAAGTGAAAATCTCGAAAAAAGTGAAAATCGAGAAAATACTATCTCAGCCTTTCCACTTCAAAATTTCATGTTTAATTTAATGTATTGCTTTCTATTCCTTTGTAATTCTTTGTGAAATAATTGAACAGCGTGTTTTAAAAATGGGTATATTTGCAGTCTTTCTACATCCAGAAAGTGGCAGAAAAACTCAAACTCAGGCTCCACTCCTGGCTGAGAAAGTCTCAGTAAGTAATCAGACGCACTTGTTCTGGAGAAGGATTTCAATGAAGAGGGTTACAGAGGGCTGCTGCCACAGACTGAGCAGGAATTCAGAGGTGGATGTTAATCATAGGCAGGAGAGGTGAGTGTCGAGCGTTCATTGAGTGCTAGTGAAGAAAGGTGAGAGCTTATTGACAGACAATCAATATCAGCCTCATTATTTCACTTCATTGTGCATGTGTACTTGCCAATAGACTATTGAAGAAGTGAAGGTATTGTTCTTCTAAGTACAGGAGCCTAATCCAGAACTTTGAGGGTGTTTTATGACTTTGCCAACTCAATCAAACAATGTCTCAGACCAGACTTTTATTACTTTTCAAAGACAAAAAACACAAAAAAACGTTTACACAAACACTTTCACTGCTGCTTCCGCCCAACTAAAGCACCACCAACCATTATTCAGACAAACTGCTCGTTCCGTGTCAAAATCATGCCTTTGGTTGAGACAGAAGTTTCAGGTTGTTTAAACAAACAGAGCAATGTCTTGAAAGCGTCACTAAGCGACAGTGTTTTCACTCTTCTGAGAAATCAATATACAGCTGTCTCTGCACAATAAATTCAACACAAAATGAAAACTGAAAAAATGAAAAACATTTTGTATAGATCTTTTCATAATACACATTGCTTCAAACCAGCTTTAAAGAAAATCATGACGTTAATGATTATAATATCTTCATACCATCTAGTCGCATTTAGAGCCAGACAATAATATGATTTAAATTTTGCGACAATACAAGTCAATCAGTTAAGATTTGCTATATTGTGTATATATATATGGTATATCTAACTTTATATAAAGAGCTGAGCAATAATAGTTCCTTTTTGTGACAAAATCAAACATCAGGCAGTTGCGATTTGCGATATATATATATATATATAGTGGCATCACATTACATGAGTGTTCTATATTGATCTGGATAAAGTTGGATATAATTTTTATTCAATTTTATATATACAAGTTGTTCAATAATACAGTTTACCTTTAGTGATGATATAAACAATCATGCAGCCAAGATTTGCTATATAGCATATAAGAAAGCTGCGCTTTCTATGAGTACACGTATGTATGGTAGGATGTACACTCTCTCTCTCTATTACTTTTAATATATCACTGGACGATACTATATTTTACAGTTTTTGACAATATAACTATCAAGCAGTGTTCTCTATCAAGAGATTTGCTTTATAGTACATACTGCTTAACATGAATGTACTGAATGCATCTGGTTAAGGGTGGATATACTTATAGTAGTTGTATAACTGTTTCTGATCATTAATTTGTTAATTAGTTTGAGTTATTGTTATTTGGTGATATTGAGAATAGACCTTAGTCATGGTAGCGCCATATTTAATTTCTGACAGGGATGAAAACAAGGCTGTGAGGGACAGAAGTACAGTGTGTTGAATGGATTTTACTCAGGGCTGGACTGGGACAAATTGGTATTTTTTGATCCAAATGACCCATCACTAAGATCAGAATCTGTCCAGTCAGACAGCACCCATATATACACACTGCCATTCAAAATACACACACACACACACACACACACACACACACACACACACACATTTGGACCCTATAACATAGGTAATACCAGGTACATAATAACATTGTGTTTGTTTATGTGAGTGTATATATACTGTGTATACACGTTTAAGTGGACCAGTGTACTCAATCGCTCTTGACTTGCTGTTAATTGTCAAAGTTATGACTGTTTGAGGAAACTAACCAGTAGTTTAGGTTATCTACAAAAACTAGAGATACACCAATCATGATTTTTCATGGCCGATTCCAACTGTCAGCAAGTGGGGTGATTCTAAAACCAATTGCTGATTTTTTTAAGCAAGAGACAAGAAAGAATGAAAGAGTACATGAACAAAATTTAGCTTTGTGAAATTATGCTAAAAATGCAAATTAACTCTCTGCCAGAAGGTGGCGCTTTGGGAACAGCTGCAATATAGGTTTTCGTCTATGGCGCATTGCGATTGAGTTAATGCTGTCAATACAGAAGACAAACCAATGTGCCACTGTCTCTGCATGATGGGCCAAAGTATCAGCCCCAAAGTGTGTCGGCGCACTAGGAAAATGCCCTATATGCCAGATGGCCAGTCCGCCCATGATTGTACTATAGTTTAATAACGAAACGTCAGTAGACAACAACTCCATAAAACATTTTTAAAACTTGTGAGTTGTGAAAATGACATGATCTAGGACTTCTATACAGTATGTGCCATTGTAAAGACTAAATCTATCCTGCATAGCCTTTTTTTTTGTCCGCATTAAATTCAATATGACGTCCACCCTGACTAAGGTCTTTTATGAAACCTGTGAGGTTTTGATCAATTCATAACAATTTGGTATAGTGACAATCCTAATTATTATTTGGTGATCTGTATCACTGACACGACAATCCAACATCACAAAGCACTATAACTTTTTAAGCTTTACACTACAACCACCTGTCATAGAGTCAATTTTAATAATCCAATCACTTTCCAATGGACAAAATCAAGTTCACCTCAGTTTTTGGAAGTAAAATGGGTAAATGGGTAGAAACATTTCTTTGTTTCTATGCTGACTTACCCTAATCCTAACTAAGAATAAATATTAAGGGGGAAAAATTGTCACACTTCACCTTTAAACGGAAGAGTTTAATTCATATTATGTAAATTAGAATTCAAAGACTGTAAAATGTTAAGCCTAATTTGGTTACAACCAACCGAGTTCAGGTAATTAAAAACATCAAGAAGACAAATGAATGACTGGCCTTTTTTTCAACTCTGTTCTGTCCTTCTTTCCTCTGTCGAGGTTTTATGGTGCCTGCCATCTTTTCTCACGTCCCTCATAAATAGCTATTAATATTATGTGTGTGCGTATGTGGGTTTGTGTGTGTGGTTAATTGGTTGTTTATGTTCTTGTAGACACGCTTGCCTAGAGCTTGTTGATTTTTTTTTGTTTTTTTTCTGTAGAAATCGAAGAACAAAATATTTCAGAGAAAACCTGGCTGCTTCATAAGTGTGAAACATATAAAGGGCAAACTAGGAGAAAAACAAGAAGCGATTTTTTAAACATCTAAATGGCATGGACCTCTGTGTGTACTGGGGGGCAGAATAAAAAAAAATCACTGCATAGCGTTATCTTCTATTCATGTTGAAACACAACAGTAAAATGTCTCACATCACTAGGTGTCACTGCCAAGACGCTCCGGCTCTTCCTCATGATCTCTGCTGACAGCTCAAGCTCAGAAGGTTCTTCTGTCTCTCGGGATTCTTCACCGGCATACAAATGAACTTCAGCTGTCAACTGTAGCCAGAGGAAAAAAAATGCATTAGCATAAGTTTTCATCAAACCCTCCACTGGGCCAGTTTACTAATTAAAAATCACAATTGTCTCAGTTTTGATGTTAATTTCTTGTGTTCAGTAACATTAGAATGAAGACAGTAAACCAACGAAACATCAAATTATAAACAGTTGGTTATACTATCTTAGCTCTATAATGTCATACTGCGTTTCATATTGACTTTTCATTCAAAAATGTGAAAATTCAGAGTTTCATTGAATATTGCAAGTTTGTTTAGATTAAAAGATAAATATACAATTTTTGGAAACAGCAGATACAGCAACTTTATAGTGCAAAATGTATAGATTAATGATGATTAACCCTTTCCCCACCAATGACAGAATTTTCCGGCTTTATGTGTTTTCATTGTTATACAGTAGGGGGCACTATTACACATCTTCTGAAAGAGTACTGAATCTCTGAATCAAAACATGTTGAAGAAGAAGCAACATATGTAAGCAGATACATACGTAAAATAATGCAGTCATCGAACATTAAACAGCATAAATCAACACTGCCTAACGCTATCGAGTAAAAATTTGACCCAGGAAGTGGTATAGGACTGTGCAAGCTTTGGGCGTTTGATGGAAGCTATCTATTTCATCTCAATTTTCATCATCGCTCTGAATCCGGACACTAGTGGGTAATAGGGGTTGAACGACTTCTGATTTTTTAAAGTCGACTTTTATGTGATGTAAGTTGAGTCGAAGTCGACTAGTCCCTGATGACGTCCTTAATGAACAAATAAGTCTGGAGCTGAGACTCGAACACCTTGTGCACAGCTATGGCATATGACACAGCGCTGCCCACATGGCTGTTGCTCCTATAACAGCTCATTTTTATCAGTTCTTTTGTGTTTATGTCGTTATATTTCTCACAGATTTCTGCTCGTTCTAAATCAGATACAGATAAAGTAGCACAGTAAAGATTACATTCATATGAATGCATTAGTGAGAGCGATTGCGTGTGTGAATTAATTCTACCTGGCAGCGTCTCTCTACTAGAAGTGAAGCTGTGGGATTTGGTTATTAAGAAATATATGCTTGAACTTTTCAGTTTCTAAGCTATTTTATTGAGAAATCACAGAACAGTGTTGACAATACATTTCCGCGCTGAATGATTCTGTGCGCGTGATGTACGCGCTACTGTCTGTAGCCTATGTGTGTGCGTTACAGTGCAGCAGCGCATTAGATTAGAACGGCGATTAACTTACCTGTACAATAAGCTGTTTAAAACGTGCATTCTCCCGTTCAATTTCGAGCATCCAGTAATATAATCACACATGTCTTGTGGACCGCTTTCAGAGTATGCATTTATTTGTCATTTTAACTGTTTGGAAACGAGTGTAAATGTGGAAGTCCTTCAAAGATTTCTTATCCTGTTGCGCCCTCTATAGGACCAGCGACTAGTCGACGTCAAGCTTAAAGCGTCATGGCAGAGCATTGAAGTCGACAAGTCGATTAGTCGGTGCAACCCCTAGTGGGTAAAGAGCTAAAATATTAACAGTTAGAGCCTGAGGCAATTTAATTCTCAATAATTCTTTATTAAAATGCATAGAGATGGTGTGGAATGGACATGGGAAACTAAATGGAAAATACACACATTTTGAGTGTTCAACATTTTTACACTGACACCAAACATTTTCTTGTTCATGTGTATGTGTGTGTGCACCCGAGATGCACCTGTCCTCATGTTTCAGTAAATTGCTTGTCAATCTTACATCGGTGGAAAGTTCTTTAGTGCTTGGCACAGTTTGAACCATGCCTATACTGTAAGTGAGCAGCTCAATTCAACACCTCAGGATAATAGGACCCATTATAATCAACAGAACAGAGTGTAGAAAGCTTTGTTGATTACAAATGGGTATTTATTCTATTTTAAGTTCTTTACTGTTGCACAAATGCAAAAAACCCACCTATGAATTTGTTTAACTGTTTTAAAAAAAATCTCTGAGAAACGTGTAAACGATGTAACATTAATCAAATATGTAACTGTCATCTGACAATAAACATAAAATCACACATTGGGTAATTCTGTCACTAAGGGAAAAATAAATCGATTATTGTACCTGCCAAGTATGTTTTAAAATTAAATTACACATTTTAGAAATTACATTTCAAATGTCTTTTTTTTTCCAATGTTTTAAAAGCATTTGTTCTGTATGTGCAAATGTTTTGTAAACATTCTAAAATAAGAACAAAAATGTTCTGGGAAAAAAAAATGTTTAATGAATGATGTATAAATAATTTATTTTTACATTATGTAATGTTATTAAGGACCAGATAACTTTCAATGAACATTCTGTTAACACTGGAAATGTGGCTATGTGTACAATACAACAAAGGACAGTTTATTTTTAACTAGCTAGTTCATTTAGCCACTTAATATTAAACTATTTTCAATGACCTTTGGTTTATCTTAGCTAGCCAGGCTAGTCAACCTTAACTCAAATTTAAGCAGCTAGTCAATTGTAGTTAGTTAGCTAGATAACTTAGCTAGTTTATCTTACCTAACGTTATTACAGGTATGGAGGAAAACATGTTTTTTTGCTCTGTGTTAAATGTGTCGTATGCGGTTTTGAAAATATGTTTAAAGGTGTCTGTTTAGTCGAAAAGTCTGTAGGGCATTGGTCACTTTAAATTTCTTTAAATTGAATCATTCACTTTACCAATTTGTTAAAAATGGTTGAATCAATGTAACATTTTTGATTGTGCTGATATTTAGGAAAAACAGCACTTGTGTGATATTGCTTAACTATATTATATGTTGTAAATATAAAGAACAAAAACTACATTTCAATTTTGGAGCCCTTTTTACTAATTTCAGTGGCATTTGTACCCCAAGCCCCCATTAATTTCCAATTTCCACAGTGGACTATATGACCCAACAGTCAGTTGGGTTGCATTTGGAACATTTCTTGCTTTTTAATGTATTTTTTATTGTATAATATACAGTATAATTACTGTATAGTGCCTTACAATATATTCAAAGACTTGCTGACTTGAAAAAAAAACCTAAAACAAATAGACTAATATCGCTGAGAAAAATTGTTACATTAAGATTTTAGGGTTAACTGCCATCATTGTATATACAGTTTGTTAATAATGTCAGCCTATTCTTTGTAATAGATTTTTTCAAGCTTGTTGAAGTTGGTCAGATGATGACAGTGAATCAAACAGTGCCATAACAATGTCTCATTGGCACTGAGATCAGAAGTCACTGTATGGCTTTGTGTTCCTGAGCCACAGCAGATGGCTCTGTCCACGGCCTTACAGATCCCTGTCCAGCTGAACGTTCTCCAAACATCGTTTTTTAACCAACTACGGCATGGAAATACTATACTGTATGTTTCCCTGCATGCTTCTAAAAACATTATTTTTGGTCCATCCATAAATCATTTTTAAAAGATGTCTTGTTTGGTTTTAGCTTATTGTAAGGCTGGTGTTTCATATGGTAAGATGTTTGCAAATGCAAAAACAATTTTGTAAATGTATAAACACAACAGAAGTGTAATTTACCAGCCTAACACACGAATAAACACTGGAGCAAATATTTGTAGCTTCTGCCAAGAGAATCTGAACACCATAGAGCTTGATTGGACGCAAAACATTTGACGCCAATAAAAAAAACGATAGGGAATGTTTTCTACTCCCTTTTAAAAGTTGTTAAGTCTATTTACTTTGCTGTCTTAACTAAACACAATTAATGGGTTAGTTGGATTTGATTATGTGGATTTGGCATAGCTTTTTCACTGCTGTTCATCATGCTATCAGAAGTGAGCTGACTTATTTTTAGTCGCAACCCCATTGATTTATGTTTACATGTAAAATAACAAGGAAAGATGATAGGTTTGAAGCTACTCATAAGATAAGGCTTATTAAAGCAATAGCCATCACACATAAGCAAAAGCACAGCAACACACTCCTGCAAGTATGTAAATAAACAAGAAGAAACTAAGGAGTGTCCCAAAGACTCTCTTGTGTGTTGTACTTTCTTGCCGTTGCTAGTTGAAAAGATGAGTCCAGGCCTCCATTACTAATTTGAAAGCGTCTAGTTAGAATTAGCAATGACACTTTGGGTCGTTTATCATGAGAAGTTATTGGAGTAAAAAAGAAAAGGCAGTACAATTGTGTGATACTGCTTGTATACAACAGTTCATTCAGGTCAGTGTTTTTAAACAAATCAAGTGAATAATTCAATGACTCATTCACAAAGTCTTGATTCGTTCCTAAATGAATCAGCATTTTTCAACAAACCAGTTGAAGTAACGATTCAATGACTCACTCATAAAGACAGTAAAATCCTAACCATGCAAACAGTCGAGCTCATCCAGTGCAACAGTGCCATCCACTTTTTTGACGGTTTTGGTTCCGGAAGCATTTTTCCCATTAATTTTTCTCATGTATTTCAAAAAGCCTAGGTGAAAAAGAGAAACCAGGTGAATCGCTACACTACAAACTTTGATTTAAAGCAAAGAAATCTAAAAATCAGACAAAAAGGTAAAGGCACAAGACTGTATTTAATGGCTTTAATGAGGGAAAGAACTACATATTCAAACAAATTAGTACATATTCAACATATTCAAATTACAAAAGAAACATGTTGAATATATATAGAGACATTCTATGAAATATTTGTTATATAGAAATATTTAAATCGTTTCAGAGTGTAGGGAGATTGACTTGATTATCATTCACAGTGCTTCATGGGAGTGAGTCGGCACTAAAGATTTGCTTGTTGCATTTATCTGATTTTTCTGATCTGATTTATATGCAGACTCATGGGTAGTGTAGTTTTTCACCAAGGATTCCACTGTTAAACATGATTATTTAAAAAAAAAGAGGGCTAATGGCTTCAACAAAAGCACAGTAGGTCTGCCTTTTATGGTTTGTAAGTTATTATTAAAATTATTTCCTATATGGAGAAAATGAATAGGATTTTTTAATTCCGGCCCGACTGTTGCACTCTATCATACTCGAGGAACGAATTAACTGTTGTATAAACATTCTGACATGTCTCCTTTCCTTATGTTGTCTTCAAGTGTCTAAGGCTGTGGTTCGCAACCTTTTTGACTCCAAAGCCAAAATATTTTAAAATAATAAAACCATTAGAGCTTGGCATTAGGAAACTTATTCATTATAAAAATGCCCATTGAGTTTTAAGATTTTAGTAATTCCCAAAAGTTTTTCAGGTCTAGAAATCTCACTTTTAAAATTAGGCTACCTTATATCCAGCTTTTCCAAAACTATAGGAACCCTGTTTTTTCAAACAGAGTTGTTCAGGGGGCTAACTGAAAGTTTTATTTTGTCTTACTTTAAGTCATTTTGAAGCCCCCTTCGAAGTTTACAATCAAATGGTTACAATCTGGTTATATTACATTATACTGAGTGGTTGACCAAGCATTTCACAAGTAAACTGGCATGGTTTTCTACACTTTCATGTGGATCATTACCTTTTCAAATGGAAAAATTCAAGGTTTCATAGTACAAACAGCCTAAATTCATCAGTGATAAAACTGTTTGCCTTTTATTTGCCTTTGCACCCAAATAAATTACACCTTGAAATTTAAGGTCGGGGGAGATAAATAATGAGCTCTTGAAGGATTCTACCTCACTTCCATAAAGTTTTTATGCGCGAGGTGAAAAATGATTGCATTGCCTCTTGTGCAGAACCTTGATTAGCCAATTTACATTTCAGCTCCACACTTTCTCATTTCTGTTTTTTTCCCCTTCTCATCTTTCTCTAATTTGTTGGGGTTACTCAATCTGTTGGACACATTTTCCTAAAATAAAAGATTGGTTTATGCAAAATTGCAACAGAACATAGGGTGACGGATTCAATTAGGTTGAAATTTATGTTACGTCTAGTTTCTAACAGCAGCTATGAACTGTAATCATGTCAGGGGAAAGGTTTGGACAGGTAAATTGGGATGAGATTATCTATATTTTACAATGTAATATCCATATTTTTCCAGCTACCACCTAGTACCAAATACAACACTGAATATAAAGTCTACATCCACAGATTAAATTTTTTTTTTCTATATTTTGACCTCTCGTCCACACTGACATGCCATTTTCATGATGTACTGTGTACTGTGAAAATGATGATGCATATTGTACCCATATATGACTATGGTTGTAACGACATTGTGCCTGCTATTCACTTATAATGTTGCTAATTAGAAATGTTAATCTTCATACTAATCTCCTGCAAAGATGACAGAATATTTACTTGCAATTGTTTTTCTATGGCAAAAGATGATGATTGATGCGTTACACAAACTATACATGGTTTATGCAAAATTACAACACATTTTGAGGAGATGTTTACAAGAGACCATTTTCAACTAAAAACAGAAGCGTTTTGCGTTTTGACAACTGTGCTTTGTAGGGCCTGAAAACGCAAACTTTTGTAAACGGGTTTCAAAGCGCATATTTTTGAAAATGATACCATTAACGTCGCTGGCTAAACTACAAAAATGCAAATTTGTGAAAACAGTGACAACATGCGCATGCATTTTACGTTTACAGTCTTTAGGTATGTGTGCATGTAGTATTTCTTTACGAATTGACATCGCCAACTACTGGCCTGGCATGCATACAGCATTTCTAGTCGTTTTCACAGATCCGTGTGAACGGGGATCATTACGACAACATCTGTGCGTGAAACTTTTCAAATACACAAAGGAGAACTTTTCAGTTTTTAGTACATCGTTGTCGTTTAATGTGTGAAATCTAAAAGTGATTCGAAACATCACAAACTACTTGTTTTCTCGAAATGCTCACCATCCACATTATCGCTTTTAAAGGTGACATATCATGAAAATCTGACTTTTACAGGTTTTAAGTGCTATAATCAGGTCCCCGGTGCATCTACCAACCAAGGAAACGTGAAAAAGATTAACCCAGTAACTTTGTTTTGTTAAGCCTTTTTCTGCAAGCATCTGAAAAAACGAGCGCGTCTGATTTCGCTCCCTTGTTGACGTTGCAAAGGGATCTCATTATAATATTACCGCCCCTTAATCTGTAAGTTTCCACCCACGGCGCCGTCATTGGGATTTCGCAAGCGACAACGGTGTACCAGCTCTAATGCCATTGTGAAAGTTTGAGCAAAGCATGCTAACTGTTCTGTCCTTGGCTGCACAGACGAGCACAGAACACTGTTTAGAGTCCCAGCCTCAGAGGAGAGAAAGTTTGAGCAAAGCATGCTAACTGTTCTGTCCTTGGCTGCACAGACGAGCACAGAACACTGTTTAGAGTCCCAGCCTCAGAGGAGACAAGAGAGCAGTGGATTTATTGATTTATTGAATGTATATTGCTGCTGCCACACAGATCTAAATTAAACATGCAATTTATTTCCCAGCTGTTTACCTTCACAGACATAACCGACTGTTTTTTGTAACTCGTGTGTTTTTAAGGTCAACTTGTGTGTGAATGAGAACTTAGTTTAGTACTCACATGCAGTGACAGCCGCTTTCTCTCCGTGTGCTTCGGATGTGTGCTCTCAGAAAGAAGTTTAAACTCATATGGTTTAAAACGCATGATTTCAGCATGATAAACATGATAATCAGAACCAAAACAGATGTTTTTTAGCAGGTATGAGCTGTAATGGCGCAGCTCTATTCTAGAAAAGGGGGCGGGGAGCAGAAGCTCATTTGCATTTAAAGAGACAGGCACGAAAAACAGAGTGTTTCTGCTTCCACTCAAAATAGGCATTTTCAAAATGATATAATAAATTATCTGTGGGGTATTTTGAGTTGAAACTTCACAGACACATTCTGGGGACACCAGAGACTTACTTATATTACATATTGTAAAAAGGGGCATAATATGTCTCCTTTAAGCTTTTCCCAAAAGTTGCGCGTTCACATTGACAAATCTAAAAACACACAAAAGTGTGACCTGGATGCACCAGTGAGTGTTGGGATATTTCGCTAATAAAATGATCGTTCCAGAAGATGAGTGTGACAACTTTATTACGTATATGTCTGGTCTCTAAGTAACATCTCATTGAGTGTTTATGATGTTTTGCATGTGCACAACAAAGTGATTTAAGTGTTTTGAGACATGTGTATGTGAACAAGCAACTTCTAGAAAACATTTAAAAGCGCAAATATGGATGATTCCCAAATATTTCAAAACTGGTCTGTGTTGGACAATACTGTTAACAAAACATATATAACTTGTAGTTTGTAATGTTTTGATTTCACTTTTAGCACTACAGTCGTCTATGTCTTAGAAAATCCATAGCTAAATACCAAAAATGCACTTCTTGCGATCTTATTCCTGGCAAACAGGCGTATATTGTGTATTGAGTCAGGCACAATATGTTATTTGAGCTGAAACAAAGACTCCATGGTGCTCACCAGCTCCACAATCTTATTACCAGAACCAGTGCTTGGTTATAACCTCATGCCGTACCCACAATGATGTTCCTGTCCCACCAAAAACACGGGTTACTGTGTACTTGATTGATAAAATAAGGTTTCCTGGCATAAAAGTTTATGTATTGAGAGCACAAAGTACAGATGTAGATTCTCACAGACTTGTGACTTCTTCAATAGGATCTATTTATTTTTGTTCTGCCAACCATTCCAAATCCAGTCAAGCTATGAGAAGCAGGGTTTTTAATTTCTAAAGCAATTACTAGCATTAAATGAGTGTGACAATACAATTGGTTCGGTATATTGTGAATTCCTAATGGATTGCGAGTTTCACTGAACCCTGCGAGATTGAAACTTCGTTCCAAAACAACACTACAGGTTCGTCATGTAGCGTGATGCCTGTAACTATAGCAACATGGCTTTCATAACCTCATGTGATGACATGTCAAGACTTAAGAGAACAATAATGAAGTCAACATGGGTCACTGATTATCACAGTATGAATTACTCAAGGATGTCCATATCCAGCATGGAGAAAACTATTAGCCTGTTAAATGGATTCCAGGACTTGATATTGTTACTGTTATTTTGTATAATTGTCTTTGGGAAGCTTAGTGTTTTTGCCTGTAGTCAATTACTTACTTAATTATTTCTGCTAAATGCTGTGAGTTATTTACCACATGTGCTCTTAACACATGAAAAATTTCAGCCTTTGACCATCTGACCAGAAACTCAAGATATATTGATTAATGATAATGATCATGATAAGGATTAATGAATGTATCTATTGACACCCATGGTATAGTATAGAATATGGTATGAACTCAAATTTAAAGGTGATTGCCCAACGCCATCAAATTATTTAACAAAGATAGCTATGCCAAAAGATTATGTGTATGTGTATCAGTTTTAAAGATGCTAATAATTTGGCTGCTAAATAAAAAATTGTCACATTTTTGACATACTAACATTGTGCGCAGAGACAAAATAAAGTGATCAATAATATATATTTTTTTGTAAATCTGGGTTTTTGTCATTCACATAACTGTATATTACATTACAGTTTTCAAAGAAATTAATACTTTTAATTAATTCTTAACATGGATGCATTAAATGAATCAAAATGACAGTAAAGTATATGTTTATAATGCTACACAAGTTTTCTGTTTCAAATAAATGCTGAAATCATTTCCATTTCAAATGTTGCTGAATCTTTTATACAAAGAATCCAGAGAAAAACGTATCACTGTTTCAGAAAAATATTAAGCAAACTTTTTTCAACATAGATGATAAAAATAATAAATGTTTCTTAAGCAGCAAATCAGAATAGTTTCTGAAGGATCGTGTGACACTGAAGACTGGAGTAATGATGCTGAAAATTCAGCTTGGCATCACAGGAATAAATTACATTTTAAAATATATTAATGTTACATGTATTTACTATAGCAATAACAGTAAATAATGTATAATTACATGCAACTAACCCTAAACCAAACACTAATTCTCTAACCCTATAGTAAGTGCATGTTGTTAATTAATAATACTCCATACTTAACTGTATAATTACACTGTAAGAAGGAGACAAAATAACTATAACGTAATAATAATAATAAAAATCATTAAAAAAATAAGCCATTAAAATAGGTTTTCTATTTGAATATATTTTAAAATGTAATTTTCAGCCTCAGTCTTCAGTGCCACATGATCCTTCAGAAATCATTCTAATACGCTGATATGCTGCTGAAGTAACATTTATTATCAATTTTGAAAATAGTTGAGCTGTTCAATATTTTTGCGGAAAGCATAATCTTTTTTTTATGATCAATAGAAAGTTCAAAAAGCATTTACTTAATATAATACTTTTAGTTTTTTCACAAATATTTGTTTGAGATTTGTTTACAGTACCACCACGGACCCCGCAGAAGTTACGGGCCCCTGCTGAAGCCCCTGATTTAGAGTAATATCCTGTGGGGGAATGGCAATCACAAGCAGGTTAGCTGATGTCTCTTACTGGCCTGCAGGGCAATCATTTGCTCTGTGCTGTAAACAATCTCTGGACAACACAATGTCACGCTATGTGATGTGTACTCATTAATACTCACTAATGCTCAGTATAATTATTTAACATGACCATACAATTCTCTGACACACTGCAACATCTCATTACAAAACAAACAGCTTCTGGGGTTGCCAAGTCTTTGTTTCTCTATCTGCTTTAATTACTTTGATTTGTTCTTTGACACAATTGATTTGGCAATTACGTAAGAATTACATAATAACATGTAAGAAACATCATGTAACACCAAGCAATCAAATAGAATGATAGCTCAAATGGTCATTTAAAGGGGTCATATGATGCTGCTAAAAAGAACATTATTTGGTGTATTTGGTGTAATGAAATGTGTTTATGCGGTTTAAAGTAAAAAAAA
>NW_015560618.1:2952948-2959783 GCF_001515605.1 Sinocyclocheilus anshuiensis | reverse complement strand
TTATGCACCAAGAGCTTGTAACACTCCAAAGAGAAAGGAAAAATTGAAATCGCATCATATGACCCCTTTAAGATAAACGCATTGTATGCTGTTTACATAAACATCAGACAATTAGATCTCACAAACACATCCCAATTGAAATCGGCAGCTATTATTTGATTGGGTGCACACAGATGGATGGGTTATTATTTAATGATTCACCTCAAGAGGGCAAAAACAACGCTTTCCACAATATATTTTACTCAGGGTTTGAAATTAACACCCGCCAAATGCGGGTAAAACTCAGCTGTGGCGGGTAGCGCTGTCAAATCAGTAGCCAATTTGGCGGGTTACTTTGGGTTAGTTTTCGTAAGTTATGTTCACTCATTAATTTCTTGGGGAAGTTCATGCAGGCCAAATCTTCAGTTTAGCGCAAATACTGAACTCGTGAGACATCATCACATTATCGAGTATATTGCAAAAACTAAACAAAACATACCTACAGAGGCACGCATACGCGACGTGATGAAGTCTGGTTAGACCAACACAGGCTGTAGTGCGTGTGCGCATTTAGAGTGAGTTCTTTCACTGCATGATTCAGTCTATTACGAGTGAGCGGTGGAACCTGTTTGAGGTTAATATGCTCTGAACACGTTTGACTCGTATCTGTGACCGAAGCCGATGAGAGAGATCCGTCTCGGTGTGTTTCAGACTCGACTCTCAATGCATGAAACGAACGGCTCAGGTTTATAAAACTAATCTGTGCTGTTTAGAAAACCCTGAACTCCAAAGACGTGACTTGAGTTTAGCGTCTGAGACTCGTGAACATGTTGAGGTTTTTTATACAACAGTTCAATAAACAATAAGTTAATATCAAGAGACTTACGTTTTAGACACCATATTGGCTGTTTTTGCGATATTTCGCCAACAACAACAACAACAAAAAAATTCCAAACACAGCCATAGTACTGTTTTGCGTCTCTGAGTATCATGACTCTGTTTTGTTCCTGAATGAATCAACCGTTTAAATGATTCGGTTCAATCGCAATGACTCACTTATTAACCGTGACTTGCTGCCTTAAAATATCAAAACATTATTTATGCATTTGTAACTGCAGGTTAAAGCATTCCATGTCCCTCTAAGCTGCATTTTTAACATGTGTAAATCTAAATGCCACTTCATATGCAACTTCTGCAAAGATGAATTTTATTAATACTGATTTCATTTGTTTAGCAACAGCCTAAATGTATTATTATTATAATTGACTGATTAAATGTAAGAATTTTACTCAAAAGATTATGTACACTTTTAGAAAAAATGGCTTTATAAAGGTAAAAATGCCCATAAAAGGTAAAAATCAAGCTTTGTCATGCCCAGTGTAGACAGCCTCAAACTGTTGGTTTATTTCTGTCTTGTTGTTTGTTTGTTTTTTTGGCTAGTAGAAGTTATGAATGGCCGGTAACTTAAAAATTTAGTAGCCAAATTGGCTGGTGAGTGAAAAAGTTCATTTCAATCCCTGGTTTTACTAATGTTAGTGTACGGTTGCTGTTTGGTATTTTTGATATTTTCAATATCTAACATTCCAAGAATGTTCAATTTAGGTTTTATTATTGAAACAATACACTACTATCTTTAGAGCGTTCCGGGAAGTTGGGTTTGCATCGATCTTGTTTGAGGAAAGTACAACAAGGGCATATGAGCTGTTCTTTTTTAATTAGTGTGATGTCTTACAGGAACAGATCCAGTATACAGTACATGTAATGATGTCCACTACTTCTAATAAATGGCAGAATACAGTATTGAGCAATGGTCAAGATGTAAGTACGAGAAGGAGAGATAGAGCTGGAGGAAATGAGGAGGTGGGGTTGATGGGGAGAAGAGTACAGTGTGTGAGATGTATTTCATTTGTCCTATTAGGTTTCAAGGTGCCACTGAATACAAGACCTTTTTCCTGGAGAAAAAAAAAAGTCAATCGGAAATTCCAAGAGTCAACTGGAATTATTAATTAAGCTAAGACTTCATTCACTACATCATTGATTTTTTTCCAAAGAGAAAGTTGTCACTCAGAAAGGCTATTCTTAATGTAAAAGTTAAATCAAGTCATTTCTGTATTGCCAATCTACATGAGAAAAGTCAATGTGCTACACTACACATGAAAGTTTAAGAACATCATACCACTTATACATCTGTATTCATATTCCTCCATAAATAATGACAGTTTATTGAATTTAATGCAGATTATATTAAGGAAAATAATGCACAACGTCGACTCATTGTGCCTTTATATTCAACCACAGCAGCGCAATTATTTTAGTCCGATAGCATGGAATTTGTATAACAGCAATTAATATTCATGAGAATGAATGATGAGCTTTCACACTTTCCCAGAGCAGACAATGAAAAGGGTATCTGGCAATAAAGTTAATCAAGTTAATTAAGATAATTCACAAGCCGGTGCTCCTAAAGATGATAAAGCGTAGTTGGAAGGATAAAACAACAGTATATTAGTTCAAATAGTTAATAACATGACGTCTCCAGTGAAAACACCTTCACGATTCACGACAGTCCTATAACTGCGTGTGCCTTGTGCGTCGTTTGAACGAGACTTCTTCGTTACACAGAACGAGACGAACTTCAAATGGCCTGGGATTTTAATTGAGATATTTAGTCACGTAATTGAATTGTATCGGTACTTTGACAGACCACTGTTACATGCATGAACCATACACGCGCGCTACGATGTCAACACGTTAACAGATGCAACTAGCAACTTACATCAGCCTACACAGTCACGATCATCGAGGGCGATTCAAGTCTCAAGTCTAATGCTTAGAAAGCGACAATGCAATGTTCTCTTTGTCAACGAAGTGCACGAACTAGTGCACGGCAGCGTCGTTGTATGCAACGAACAATAGACCGAGAGAAGCGTGCAAACTTACCTTATATGCATGCGCTGTCGTTTCGAGATGATAGTCATCGATGAACGAATAAAATCGGCGTGAGAGCGATTAAAACAGACCTTTCCGTAAACCCCTCCTATCCTATTGGAAGTGGTCACCCATCACCAGCGGATGGGACATCCCTCCTCCTCCTCCCCATCCTCCTCCTCCTCTCTGGGACTCTGGCATTGATGGTGTGCTGTGATCCTCCCAAAGAATACAAGAAAACAAAGAATCCCGACTACACATTGAGAGAGACTGGTGAATGGCTTTTATGCTAATCTATCTATCTATCTATCTATCTATCTATCTATCTATCTATCTGTCTGTCTGTCTGTCTGTCTGTCTGTCTGTCTGTCTGTCTGTCTGTCTGTCTGTCTGTTCGTCCGTCCGTCCATCCATCTGTTTGTCTCTCTCTGTCTGTCTGACTATCTATCTGTCTGTCCGTCCTTCTATCCATCCGTCTGTCTGTCTGTCTATCTATCTATCTATCTATCCCTCCGTCCATCCATCCATCCATCCATCCATCCATCTGTCTCTCTCTGTCTCTCTCTGTCTATCTGACTATCTAACTAACTTAGAATCTAACTTACTGTCTTTTCGTCCTTCTATCATCCGTCTATCTGTCTATCTATCTATCTATCTATCTATCTATCTATCTGTCTGTTTGTCTATCTATCTGTCTGTCTGTCTATATATATATTAGTTGCTATCTATCTATCTAGCTATCTATCTATCTTATCTGTCTGTCTGTCTGTCTATATATATATTAGTTGCTAATTAGCTATATATATAATACTGATTTTGTATAAAAAATGTAAATGACATTCAATGTGTCATGTTTAAATTAATTACTTAGTTAATATGATTAAAGTCCGTCCGTCCGTCCGTCCGTCCATCCATCTATCTGTTTGTCTCTCTCTGTCCATCCTTCTATCCATCCGTCCATCTATCTATCTATCTATCTATCTATCTATCTATCTGTCTGTTCGTCTGTCCGTCTGTCCATATATCTGTCCATCCATCCGTTTGTCTCTCTCTGTCTGTCTGTCTGACTATCTATCTGTCTGTCTGTCCTTCTATCCATCCATCCGTCTGTCTGTCTGTCTGTCTGTCTATCTATCTATCTGTCTGTCTGTCTGTTAGTCCGTCCGTCCGTCCATCTGTTTGTCTCTCTGTCTGTCTGACTATCTATCTGTCTGTCCCTCCTTCTATCTATCCATCTGTCTGTCTGTCTATCTATCCCTCCGTCCGTCCATCCATCCATCTGTCTCTCTCTGTCTGTCTGACTATCTAACTAACTTAGAATCTAACTTACTGTCTTTTCGTCCTTCTATCCATCCGTCTGTCTATCTATCTGTCCACCCGTCTATCTGTCTGTCTCTCTCTGTCTGTCTATGACTATCTGTCTGTTCGTCCTTCCATCCATCTGTCTGTCTGTCTGTCTGTCTGTGTATCTATCTATCTATCTATCCCTCCATCCATCCATCTATCTGTCCGTCCATCCATCTGTCTCTCTCTGTGTCTGACTATCTAACTAACTCTCTTTTCGTCCGTCTATCCATCTGTCTGTCTATCTATCTGTCCACCCATCTATCTGTCTGTCTGTCTCTCTCTGTCTGTCTATGACTATCTGCCTGTTTGTCTGTTCGTCCTTCCTTTTGTGATCTATCTTTTCAAAAAGAAACTTTCAAAGAAACTTATTCACATAAGTAATTAGCTTAAAAGTGACTATTCAAGGTCATAACTGTGTCTGGTAAAATGTGCAGTCAAGTTTCATGATCTTCCATCGAGCTTTCATCTCTATATGTAGTCCATGGTTTCCTCCGTACAGTAAGTTGCCTTATATGTTGTGTTTGAGACACATCAATAAACCCACGAGATTGCAGCCAAACCACCTGCAGTGTGTCAGAAAGTCATGCAAGGTCAGCGTTACCTAATGAGTAAATATGAAATGAAATAAAACAGAACAAGTAAAACGTGGTAAAGGAATTAAATAAATAAATCAGAGTTTCACCGGGCTGTTTCCAGGCAACGGTTGTGAGGTGCAGAGATTCATGGCCACTGGAGGGCCCTTTCCTAACCCACAGCCACTGTTTTTAGAAGAACTATCCTGTATCTCTCCAGTGTCTCAGAATTAAGCATTAGGATTTATGAGAACTATTTCCTGAATTTTTTTTTTTTTCTGAAGGCATGAATGCATGTGACTAAGCATTCAGATATGCTTATTCATTGATGTTTTCTGAAAGTAAACATCATGCCGTCTCTTATGAATGATGCTCTTGTATTTCAAATGCTTGTCAGTTTGCCAACCCTGCAGAACGTTGCTACCCAATTTCCCTCTTTAATTAGGATATGTGCCATTATAACAATAGATCAATATTTGACATAATATATAATTTTGGGTATATATTTTGCCATCTTTCATAATCAAAACCATGAATATGTTACAAGATGTTTCTTATCTGCTTTCGGACACCTCTGAAGACCAGGCTTCCTCTCTTTAAATATCATCATTCATTCTGGCCGCTTTGACTGTGCTTAAAAATAGAGCAGAACTCCCCAGGGAAGGTCATTAACGAGTGGCACCACTGCCGTTAGGGCCAGTGTCTGCAGACCACTCATTTATTTATTTGAATCTGAGCATGAGAGAAGCACCTAGAGAAAGACACAGCTCAGCAGGACAGGTCTGTCTTCCTGTCTTCAGGCAGGTTTTCTGTGATATTTTGTCATTTAATCCCTCCATCATTAAAGTATAGAATATATTTGAAACTTTAGCTGCTTTCTTGCAATACATTATGCCTGGGATTTTGCCTAGTATAGAGAAGTCTAGCTATTTTAAAGTTTATCTAATGAGTCCATTTTTAAGAGCAATATGCAGCATGTAAAATGAAAATTTAATGTATGCACTGGTTACTTTTTTCTATGCAGTTACAATCAACTGGGACTGAAGCTTTCAAGATTAAAAAAAGGATGCAAAAGCATAATAATATGTTTATAAAAATGGTAAATATGACTAATACCAGTTTAAATAACTACTGTATGAATAAAGAAATGTGTATTATTATGCATAGGTAGTAGGTATTTTGTGACAATATTCAATATTTAGTGATGTCTCTTTTCCATGCAATTACAAAATTACTTGCTAGAATATATCTGAATGAATTTTATTTTTCTAATTTATTTGACAAATTGTGTGTATTGTTCCCATGTATTTGGTGAGAATATTCAGTATTTTGGGACGTCATGTTGTGTCTCTTTTCCATGCAATTACAATCTACTGGGACTGAAGCTTTCAACATTAAAAAGGGATGCAAAGGCATCATAAAATTATCATAAAAAGTCAATATGACTAATGCCGGTTTGAATAACTACTGTATTCATTTCTGCAGAGTTAAAATACAGGCAAAAAAAAACCAAAAAACATAAAATCAGAGGCCAAAATTTTCTAACTCATTTGACAAATTGTGTGTTTTATGCACATGTATTTAGTGACAATATTCAATATTACGTGATGTCATGCGGTGTCTCTTTTCCATGCAACCAGGACTGAAGCTTTCAAGATTAAAAAGGGATGCAAAAGCTATCCTAAAAATAGTCAATATGACTAATACTGATTTAAATAACTACTGTATTATTTTGTTTCAAAGTAATACAGGCCAAAAAAAAACAAAAAACTTAAAGGGGTCATAGGATGCTACATGCACTTTTACAAGTTGTTTGAACTGAAATGTGTGTTGGCAGTGTGTGTACACAACCACCCTATAATGATAAATGTTAAATGTTTTCCCCTTTCTCAAATCGAGCCGATCTCAGATGCCCGTCTGTGTGACGTCACAAAGACAGGCCCCTCCCACGATAGTTTGATTGACAGTAGCGTTTCAGCACAGACTGGACTGGTGTCTTACCTTAGACC
>NW_015560618.1:2943847-2951902 GCF_001515605.1 Sinocyclocheilus anshuiensis | reverse complement strand
GGTGTTCTGTTGTTGGATGTAATAATGAACATAGCAGTCGTCATTTACTCCCGACATCTGAGCCGCTGAACTGCAGTGGATTACGTTTGTTTCTGAAGGGAATGCATCCTCCTGTTACAGACTTTTCATTAAGACCCTAAAGAATCATATCAACTTGTGGAAAATGGGCATCCTATAACCCCTTTAAAATCAGAGGCCAAAATTACTTGAGAATATATAGAGAATATATGAATAAAGTGACATGAAGCTTAAAACAAGAAAAAAAACTTTTTCTTGCCAAAATGAATGTATTTTATTTGTCTTGTTTGCCAAAATTTCCAAAAGTGAATTAATTCCATTTATGGCCCAAATATAATCAAAATTATTATCAAAAACAATTATGAAGACATTAACAGGAGCTGAATTGAGATTCTGAAGACCAAGACCTCCAGATAAATAAATAAACATCTGAGATGTTGAAGGTGATCACCTGACCTTGACAGACCACACAGGTGCAACAATCCAGAAAAATCTTATGGCTTGCTTTCTCATACCCATCATATTCAAGCTTCAGTGATTTCACAGTTACTCTGCACACACTCCTACAGTATCTGCCACCTCCAGATACAAAAATATCGTATGTAACATCTTTACTCTCTGCATTGGCATCCTGTGTCTGCAACAAACATGGGAAGTAAACCAGATGTAAATTCAAATCTGTCATTGTGCTGTCACTCACATGCATTATATTTCAGTGTGAACATGTCTTTGAAACAGACCTTATATATTAGTTACACTCACTGAACAGCCATCCTCTGGTCTGTATTTCTCCGCTCTCTAAGTAGTCTGGCACTTGACATCAACAGAAGCCATTGCTATGATTTAAAGTCACATTGGTCAAAAAGAGTGCAATTTTAAACATAAACGGTGACGCTAATTATATAGAGTTACTGAAAAAGACAAACTTATGACAAGACAAAAAATGAAAAATTCAAGTGTTTTTTTTTTTATTCATATAATCAAATAGATATTGTTTGAAAGTGCTGAAACAAGATCACAAAGATATATCAAAAACATCCCTTATACAAGTCAGTCTAACCTCTGAAGAAACAAAACAGGAAGATTTTAAACAGTGGATAAAATGATAAACTTATAATCCTTTATAAACTATTAATGACAACAGAAGTAGTGTGAAACTGTCAGTCATTAAACTTGAACACTGTGTCTTTCAGGTGAAACTGGATCTCAGACACTCTATTCATTTACTATATAGCCTACAATATATTAAATTACATAATCATGTCATAATGTTTCATAAGCTATGATGTGGAATTCTGTCTGTGGAATTTCATGAATCCTATGCCGTTCCAATAAAAAGCAACTATAATAAGCATTCTATAATCACTGAAAGGCTGTTTATGATTGTATTCTGCACGCATTTAAAACTTTTCTTCCTGTTTCTACAGACCCAAGACAAGACAAAAACACTTCATAGACTGCCATGGTTACAGTGCTTCTGTTTGCAAACACAAAGCATTGCTCTTAGGTGGCATTGTTTTTATAATTCATTATGCCTCTTAACTGCCAGGCCTGTATATCAAGTGCAAATGATGATCATTCATAATTTAATCAGGATAATTAAGTACTAACAATTCAAGCTGCTAAAAAAGGAGAGAGAAAAATGTTCATTCTATGCTTACCTTTGTGTATTATTAAATTCTAAATCTTGATGATGGTTTAATTGGCTTGCATAAAAGATTTCTAGTTCACACTAAAATTAATTATTTGAACACGAATCTCACAAAAACAGTGTAGAAGCCTACTTTTAGGACTTTTTCCGAATGATTGCGAACCTCTTGTGTAATACCGCAAAATTTAAAAAAATGACAGCGATCAAATGATTTGTTTTTAATATATCAAATAATAAATAATTTTTGCATTGTGTTGAAAAAAAAAAAACACATCTGTTGATGAGAGGGTGGGGAAGAAATCTTAATTTTAAACTTAATACAAAAAAATCTTAAATGTTCCAAACACAGGCTTCATTTTATTTAAGCAAATCATAATTGATTGTTTTTTGCTTTTGATTTGAGTAAATATGAGCCAAACTGTACTATACAGGTTTTGTGAGATTTACCCTTTTTGCTGTTCAAACAAGTTTAAATGCAATATTTCTATAAATGCAACTTCATAATTACCGTTTTTAAGCAAATTATTGTATACACAGGGCCATGCATATGTAATGCAAATGAAAAGGCAGAAGCAGAGCACCAAAGCAGCCATAACCCAGAGTAAAACAAAGCAATGGACACAGTCTCTGTCAAGGCCTGGGTTAATCAGCATTGCCACGGCAAGCTATTTAAAGTTTCGTAGTATATAATGCAGTTATGTTCTTCTTCCAGATAGGTTTTACCACTGTTCCCAGCTAAAGTCATCTCCACCTCCGAATATCAGGAAGAAACCCAGAATGGTCAGAAAAAGGACACAATTGCCTGCCATTACCAGGCCACAGGCGCCCCACTGGATCTGCAGAGGAAGACAGCCATTAGTTTCATTCATTCAGTGTACTGTCTGGTTTGCCATTTTAGAAAGCATATTCTGTCTGTATAAGCTTTTAAGTCATTTTGAGGACACTGTGAGCACTAAATGCAATCTGACCAAAAATATAATGAAATTTAATCAATGCCACCAGAGTGAAGGTTCTTCCTCTTGTACAAAACAGAATTCTGTTATAACCCTCTAAGCTATTATTATATGAGCTGTATGGGTCATATTTGACCTGGAAATCTGATTAAAAAAGCAAGAAATAATAATTTAAAGAACGGAAGACAGACTATTTTCAAAAACCAGTAAGGTATCTGCATTTTAATCGACCCTAATTTTCATTAATGCAGAAATATCCACATTCTCATCAGTTATTATATTTGATTAAAAAAAAAAAAAAGCTGAAAGCACAACTAAAATGATCACTATTTGAAATAAACTGTTACCTGAAATAAAATACAGCATAACAAAACATTTTATAATAAAACTATAGACATATATTAAAATATATATTACAAATACACATATATTATTAAAAAATTGAAAAAAAACAACAACAACAAAACCACAGCAAAATGACAAACGAAATTCAAAATTAAAACAAAATATTCAAATTAAAAAAACTATTAATAAACTTGCTATATTAATAAATTAACTATAATAGCATCTCTAAATAGTATAAAAAATATGAAAAAGTATGAATTGGTTAAAAATGAAATAAAATGTAAAGTAAAATTAAATACAAAATATATAAATAAAATATATTTCGTTCTTTCTTTCTTTTTAGGTTAAACGTGACTTGTACATGTTTTTATTATACGCTAAAATTATACGTTTTATTGTATTGTATTATATGTTGTTAGCCAACAACGAATATTCTGTCATCATTACACCCCCATCCACTTGTTCTGTACCTGTATGAGTTTCTTTCTTCTGTTGAACCAAAAAGAAGATATTTTGAATAACATTGGTATCCAAATAGTTGATGGTAGCCTCAACTTTTGTAAAGGATCTGCTCAACATCAGGTAACAGAGGCTCTCGTTTGGTCAACAGCACAAACGTCTGGAGTGCCATAAGACTCTCAGAGTCCACCGATGGACGTACAGGAGGAACAAACCACCTCTGACTGGAGCTTGTTCTTACCTAGATGGGTTTGAACTAAAAACTAATTTAAAGAACTGACTTAGTACTTTTAAAATGTGCTGATAGTAATTTTGTAATTATTTAAAGTCCAGTATTTATGAACTGACTTTTATCTGTCCTGTTATTGACACTGGATCAGACTGCTGAACTAATATGAAGATCCTCAAACATATTGCTGCAGAAACAAAGACGCTGAACCTTATATCGTTTTTTTTTTTTACTCAACAAATTTGATGCAGACTCGATTTGATTTTATGAAGTCAAAAATTATGCCAACGACCTGTGACGTCTAACATGGACATTTTTGTTTTAACATTTTTCACTAGTTCTCTGTTGTTGTTGTTTTTGTGTGTTCGGGGCAGTTTTATTTTTAATTTTTTAGAAAAAATCAATACTTTGTAAGTCAGTGGCTACCGTCAAATGCTTGGTTACCAACATTCTTAAAAATACCTTTCTTTTGTGTTAAACAGAAGAAAGAAACTCATACAGGTTTAGAAAAACTTGAGGGTGAGTAAATGATGACAGAATTGTCATTTTTGGGTGAACTATTCACTTTTTAGCATAAAAAAGGTCAAGATAAAACCGAAGCAGGACATAAAGCATATTCTGAACTCACCACAGATTTTCTTGCAAGCACAAGGGGTAGCCCATATGCTGACACCACAATTCCAGTGGTTAAGAAGTATGCAAGCTCCCTGCATGCATTGCTTGACTCAGTGTCGTCTGCATGCCTTCTGGCTATTAAATTTGGGATAGGTGACAGGATGTAGAAGACCAGGACAAACATTGGCCAGTACACTCTGTGAGGAAAGAAGCACATAGAGGTTATCTTCAATTACTGCACTTAAGATCTTTAAAAAAGAAGACCTACCCAAAATGTTCCAGTGCACATCCCAAAAGGAGAAAAGTCAGTCCAAGTGCACCACTGAAGGATAACGCAACAAGAGCTGAAAAGCAATAATTCAGATTAGTCAAGGGCCAAGGATTTGAGCACTGCAACATTACGTGAGTTTGTACGGCCCCCTCGCGGCCATAGCTCGCAACTGCAGAAGTGACGTACTTGGTGACTAAACCGCGTATAAATAAATTCCGTGATTTTTCATGTTTAAGATCATTTCTCAGTTTGATTATCATCGGTTAAATACTGAATATGACCGGAAAAAAAAGACTACCGCACAACAGTATAACTAAAGTAAGTAAATCTAAGTAAAACTTAAACCGTAGTTGACAACGTATTATTTTCCATCGCTTCATGACACTTACTAGATTTTATTTTAACTAACCAATCTGCAGTTACATTATACTTAGACCTTTTACGTAGCAGTCTGTAGTTATGAAACTTCAACAAAGTATAGCTACAAGACTTAGGTTAATATCGACAGCAGATGCACTCGTAAAAGCATCAGCGTGGTTTGTTAAAAGTGTTATAAAGTGTTATAAAGTGTTGCACTGATCAGAACAAGAGTTGCCGTTTAGCTTTACCTTTTATTCCTGCCATCATTCACAAACGCCTTTTGTTTTGTTTTTAGTCTTTGTGCTAAATGTTACTGGACTGACTTCCTATTTCCTCAAACTACTGATACACCCTTAAAGGAGCAGTCTTACAAAAACTTACAGAGAATCTACTGATCTTAAAAACTTTTCAAGTTTGTGAACTTTATAATATATTTATTTGATATATATATATAAATATACATGTGTGTGTGTGTGTGTGTCTTGTATCTGTTTTTAACTTTTTTACCTCTTCTTGTTGTTTCTTGATAAAATATTGTCTACTACTTGTCTACTGAGATCTACTGATCTCCAGAAAAACAAACAAATAAATAATCGTTGTTGTTATTATTATTAGCCTATATTATTAGCCTAGTAGTAGTAGTAGTAGTAATATTTACGTCGGTTCAGTCTCTATCTGTAACTGTAGTTATTAGTTAATGCATTAACTAACAATGAACAATAGCCTACATTTGTTACAGTATTTATTTATCTTTGTTAACGTACTGTTTTGATTTGGATTGTTTTACTGTTACATCATGTTAGCTCAGGTCCGTTAAATAACATTACCAGATAAAACTTTGGATTTGAATATTAACATTAACTAAGATTAAAAAATACTTTTGAAGTATTTTTTATTTTTAGTTTATGTCTCTCTGTCGGTCTATCTACTAATAATGAGTATTATATTAGCCTAGTTCATCTTAAAGTAGCCTAAACAATAAAATGCATACATATTTAATCGAATTTACTGTGCAAGTTTGTATTGGGGAAAGAAGAAATCTACAAAATGACAACATCCGAGACTAGAAAATGCCATAATGTGGACATTTGAAATTGATTTCGCTGGAAAACGAGGCTTTCTCAGGAGGTCTGTTTCATGATCATGTTACAGTGACAGAAACTCTCCTGAATTAAGGGTTAAATAAAGGTGACGTCAACGTCAAACAGCCAATCAGGTTCAGTGTGTGGGTCACGAAATTTATCCGAAACTCGTCATCATCAATTTCTTCGGAAGAGACTTTCGTCCAGATGATCTTTCGACGGTAAGGTAAAATTCGTTTCCATGATTTCTATCTTGTATAAGTTCATTCGATGTCGCTGTAAGAATCCAGACACACTAATGACAGTCAGAAATAGGAGAGAAGTGTGTTAGCCGTGAATTGAGCTCTTCTGCGAACTTTCAGTTTCTATTAAACTGTCTGTAAAGAGTCCAGGTGTTCGTAAAGAACACGCCTTACTGTATTTCAAAGAGGGAAATGTTGTTCTATACCATATGTACGATGACAGAATCTTATTTTACTATACTTAGGAAATTGTTGGAATGGAATATTGCCGGGACCTCACTGATAAAGCGCTGAAAAACAAGAAGTAGTCATGGCCTCAGTGATATTACAGGGGCTCGAGATCCATTTTTACCTGCCAGAGACACACCAGATCATTCATCTCTCAGGAAGTTTCACAGCAGAGGAGCTGTGTGTCGAAGCTGCCAAGAAGTTGGGTAGGTTTTTCAGCTATTCCACAAAACAAACACTGTAATCATCACAGACTCAATAATGTCTCGCTATTACAGGTATATCTCCACTGTGTAGCAGTTTGTTCGCCCTTTATGATGAATTTAGCCAGATCTGGTATGCACCCAATCACTCATTCACTATTGATGAGACTACAAGATTGAAGCTTTACTATCGCATGAGGTATTCCTGGACTTTTCGTTTTTCTTCCCTGTTTTGTGTGATATTTGAAATGATGTTACATATTGACATTATAATGCCATTCGTGGGGCAGATTCTATTTTACAAACTGGCATGGGACATCTCTCAAGACATCTCATCCAGTGTCCAGACACAGTCTCAAGCGAGGGACGGGGTCTACAGGAACGGCTGTTCTGGATATAGTTTCACTAACGTACCTCTACGCACAGGTATGGTGACAAAAACATTGCCTGCTTTTAAAGGACGTGCTGGTCAAGAAAGTTGTGGCTGCTCAATTGTACGTGTGTTTTGCAGAGTCAGTGTGACTTTCAGAGTGATCTGGCACCGCTGCGTAGCACTCGTGATGAGAATGACGTCCAGCTCATAGAAAATGAGTGTTTGGGAATGGCGGTGATGGCCATCTCCCATGATGCCATTGAAAAAAATCTTCCTGTCTGTGAATTTGAGTAAGAGCAAGAGTACTTTATGGCACTTTTTTAGTCTTTAAAGTTTATTTTTCATGACTGAGACTGTAGCAACATTTTTTAAAGGGGTCATATGATGTTGCTAAAAATAGCATTATTTTGTGTATTTGGTGTAATGAAATGTGTTTATGCAGTTTAAGGTTCAAAAAACACATTATTTTCCACATACTGTACATTATTGTTTCTCCTCTATGTCCCGCCTTTCTGAAACGCGTCGATTTTTACAAAGCTCATCAGTCTGAAAAGCGAGGTGTGCTCTGATTGGCCAGCTATCCAGTGCGTTGTGATTGGCCGAATACCTCAAGCGTGTGACGGAAATGTTACGCCCCTTAACATACTGTGATCCCGGTGCGACGAGACAAAACCAATAAAACCCATTATAAATGAGGCATTTGTTGCATCCAGTGGGGACATATTTACGGATTATAATGACTTGTACTGTCTTTTTACGCATTGCGTTGCATCATGCCGCGTAAACATAAAACCATGTCTGCATTTGTGATCGGAGAAATGACAAACAATCATCAGTGGCAAATTCTTTAAAAATGAAAATTTACTTACAGTCTGTGAGTCAGAACAGCCGGCATTCAGGTTTAGGCTACCAGGATCAGGAAACAGTCCTCCATAAAATGGAACGGCCTGCGGGCTTGAGAACGGCGCGGCCGGCGGATTCGACGAAGGAGCGTCCGGCGGGCTTGCGGCAACCACATGTGACGAC
>NW_015560618.1:2943406-2943753 GCF_001515605.1 Sinocyclocheilus anshuiensis | reverse complement strand
TAAAGAATATCTCTTTGGGTTTGAGACTATAGTCTTTGCAACTTTAGGGATCTTATCTATTCACTAAGAGCTTGTAACACTCCAAAGAAAAAGGAAAACTTGAAATCACATCATATGACCCCTTTAAAATATAATTTTTATTATATTATTTTTCTATTCTTTTTTTGTTATATTTCATGTATTTATTTTTTTGTGGGTGAGTTTTGATTCTCAGGCTGCTGCCAGTGAAGAACAATCACACACACACTTTTAATTTTTTTTTTGTTTTTTTTTGTTTTTGTTGAAAGTTTTTGTTTTGTGTTTTTAATATATATATATATATATATATATATATAAGATAATTAAAT
>NW_015560618.1:2934737-2943368 GCF_001515605.1 Sinocyclocheilus anshuiensis | reverse complement strand
AATACTTTCCGTACCCACTGTATATATATATATATATATATAAGATAATTAAATAAGTAAAGAAAAATAAATTAATAATAATATTTTATTTTAATATAAAAAATGTTAAATAAAGACAATACATGACAAATAAAATAAACATTAAACAAAAACATTAAACAAGCAAGCAAAGGAAAAGCTAAAACAAAACAATAAAAACATCAAATGAAAAAAAAAACACAAAATAAAACCTGGAAAAAAAAAGAAACACCAATGAAAAAAGTAAAAGTGAATTATATTCCCAACAAACATATACTGAAAATAATTGCATGTGTTAATTCTAAAACCATTATTTTTCAAAAAATGTCAATAAAAATGACTTTAACTGCCCTTATTTTGATATACAGTA
Source organism: Sinocyclocheilus anshuiensis (assembly GCF_001515605.1). Taxonomy (NCBI): domain Eukaryota; kingdom Metazoa; phylum Chordata; class Actinopteri; order Cypriniformes; family Cyprinidae; genus Sinocyclocheilus; species Sinocyclocheilus anshuiensis. Next base: position 2,942,980 of record NW_015560618.1, on the reverse strand, counting down.
CATGACCATGTAGACTCAGTATTGTTGGAAATGTGTATCCTCATGGTGCCGTTGTCTCTGAGATGGAGTTTACAGGTGTAAGGTTGAATTTTTGCCTTCAGTCATCTCTGATTTCACCTCATTGTGATCTGAGAAACAAATCCACCAATAATGAGTAATTATATAAATATTAAACTCCCTCACTGTTTCACTTTATCTTATTGTCAGGTACAAGAATTACATCCCCAAGGTCCTGTACAAGTCCATACGTCACAGGAACATTCTCACACGTCTGCGCATCGCCAACGTCTTTAAAGTGTTCCTTGAGGAATTCACCAGGAACACTGTGCAAGGCAACAAGATCAAAACCCATGACCTGAAGGTCAAATATATGTCTACTTTAGAGACTCTAACGAAACACTTCGGCCAGGAGGTGTTCGAACCCTCTTCTCTCTTCATACATGAGAATGAGCAAATGATCACAGACTCCAGCAGTGCTGCTGATGTTCATTACAAGATCCTGGTGTCTGGCACCTCTGGCATTCATTGGTGTAAAGTCCCCACCGAGGTAAGAAGGCAGAAGTACAAATAATAGCCATAGTACTAATAGTGCGTGATGAGTTACACTGCCGTTCAAAATGTTTTTGAAAGAAGATTCTTTGTTCACCATGGCTGCATTTATTTGATAAAAATACAGTAAAAACAGTAATATTGTGATATTATTGCAAAATATAAAGTAAGTTTTCTATTTTAATATATATGTGACCCTGGACCACAAAACCAGTCATAAGTAGCACGGGTATATTTGTAGCAATAGCCAACAATATGAGTCAAAATTATCCATTTTTCTTTTATGCCAAAAATCATTAGAATATTAAGTAAAGGTCATGTTCCATGAAGATATTTTGTAAATTTCCTACCATAAATATATCAAAACGTAATTTTTGATTAGTAATATGCATTGCTAAGAACTTCATTTGGACAACTTTAAAGGTGATTTTGTCAATATTTAAATTTTTTGGCACCCTCAGATTCCAGATTTTCAAATAGTTGTATCTCAGCCAAATATTGTCCCCTTGCATTATATTGTATGTATTCAGCTTTCAGATAATGTATAAATCTCATTTTCAAAAAATGGACCCTTATGACTAATTTTGTGGTCCAGGGTCCAAAGCTGATTTTATGGCAAAGCTGAATTTTCAGCATCATTAACCCAGTCTTAAGTGTCACGTGATCCTTCAGAAATCATTCTAATATGCTGATTTGCTGCTCAGGAAACAATTATTATTATTATTAGCAATGCTAAATACATTTGTGCTGCTCTGTGTTATGTTAGTATTATTGAGATACTGTCATTGAGATCATTTTTACTAATATTGTGAAGTTTTTATTTTCATTTTCATATTATGAATGAATATTTTCATTTTAAAGTTGTAATAATTTTGTTAGTTTTTTAATGTCTGTATCATTTTTTCACACATTTTTTTATTTCAGTTTTAATTTTAGTTTAGTTCATCAGGTAAAACTAAATAAAAATGAGAAATGTCATGGCAAATAGCTGGGAAAAAAATGAATGTAATTGTTGTAAATGTGAATGTAATTTTTATATTTGATTTTATTTCAGTTAACTTTTTTATTTTAATGGTTTTAGTTTAAAAAATGTTATAACCCTGGTGCTGCTTAATATTAAAAATGTTCAATATTAAATTAAATTAATTAATAATCAAATTAAAACCTTTTTCAGGATCCTTTGATGAATAGAAAGTTTAAAAAAGAACAGCATTTATTTTAAATAGAAATCTTTCATTACATTGTAAATCACTATCACTTGATCAATTGAATGCATCCTTGATGTATAAAATTATTCATCTTTAAAACAAATAAACTTGACCCCAATCTTCTGAACGGTAGTGTACGTGCTGAAGTTTCACACTTGAGTTTAGAGTTCAATATTTCTATTTGTTTCTAACTCTACAGTTTTTTAATGTCACATATTTATTTTTTTTAAGGCCAGTTCAGATTCGTGGACCAGTCAGGAGAGACATAAATCAAAGAGAGACAGTAAGAAACGGAGTAAAGTAGCATCACATGATGCAGGAGAGGACAGATGGACACTCTTTTCAGACTTTAATGAGATAACGCATCTTCTCATCAAATACTCTGTGGTTACCATCCACAAACAGGACAACAAAAACATGGTGAGGCTTACCGTGAGATCTGTGATCGGCTCATTTAGGGGAAATCAGAACTTTTCTTAAACCCAGCTTTACGTTTGTGATCTTCTTCAGGAGCTGAAGTTGGCATCCCATGAGGAGGCGCTGTCCTTTGCCAGTCTGGTAGATGGGTACTTTAGGCTCACAGTAGATGCGCATCATTTCCTCTGCAGGGATGTGGCTCCCGTCTCATTGGAAAAGAACCTACGAGAGGGCTGCCATGGTCCAATCAAGTTAGTACATGTACTCATCATGCTTTTAAATTAATAGTTCCTCCAGAAATGATAATGAACTCGTATTGTTCCAAACCCTGTATGACTTTCTTTCTTCTGCGGAACACAAAAGGAGATGTTTTAATAAATATTCATGCTGGGCACGGCTACATAAACTGCTAAAACTAGTCTTACAAGTTTAAGACAATAACTTAATTGAAGTCCGCTACATAAAAAACGTAGCTTCATCTAATTTGATACCGAAAAGAGAGGCTGATTAGCCCCATAATAACTTCTAGTCATACTAGTTCATAAGACACAGTCTTGACACAATGACAGTGTCTATGCAACTGGTCCCTGCTCTTTTCTATTCAACAATGGCCAGCAGTAAGTTAGCAGCAGTGGTTATCAAGCACTGACTCTATTAAAAATACCTTAATAGAGTAACAGACCAAAATATTATTTAATCTTTCCCACTTCTGTAGCTTTCAAATGTCTTTTGTGCTTCTGCATATTCAATTTCGAATGTGGTAAGGTTGCATTATATAGTGCCATTATATTGTTTGTTGTCCCACAGTACAGTATGTTATCTTATTTTATTCACTGTAACAGAATAAAATCAGACAACGTGGAATTATCGACTCAAAATGTAATTATTTTCTTTTTTTCCATATTGATTACTTTTGCCATCATCTAGTGCTAACTTATCCCTAAACATTGCAAATGTGAATGAGATTTGTAAGCTATGGCAGAAAGTCATACAGATTTGGAACGATGTGAGGGTAAATGACAACCTATTTTTGAGTATGCTATTTATATTATTTGTACACTACAGTTCAAAAGTGAAGGGTCAGTAAGATTTCAAAATTTTCTTTATAGAAATGAATACTTTTAAGTGACAGTAAAGACATTTATAATGTTAACAACGATTTTGATTTCAAATAAATGCAGTTTTTTGAACTTTCTATTCATCAAATAATCCTGAAAATAATATGTATCACGGTTTCCACAAAAATATTAAGCAACACAACTGTTTTCAACATTGATAATAAACAGAAATGTTTCTTGAACAGCAAATCAGCGTATTAGAATGATTTTTGAAGGATCATGTGACACTGAAGACTGGAGTAATGATCACAGGAATAAATTACATTTTTCAATATATTACAATAGAAAACAATTATTTTAAATTGAAATAATATTTCACAGTATTACTGTTTTTACTGTATTTACTGTATAAATGCAGCCTTGGTGAGCATAAAAGACTTCTTTCAAAAACTCCAAACTTTTCAGTGGTAGTGTAATAATAATTCAACTTGAATTCATCCCTTAATTCATATAACTTTCTGTAGTCCTATTTAATTTGTTCAGCATGTTTTTCAGCATCTAAATCTGTCTAATATACAATCATCAAATGACAGAGAAGAATGTCTTTGAACAGCTGATGTAATGTATCTCTTTTGTACCCCTCAGTACTGAATATGCCATCCATAAACTCAAGCAGGAAGGTTATGAGGAGGGCATGTATCTGCTGCGCTGGAGCACTCACGACTTCGATCATGTTCTCCTGACTGTCATATGCAATGAGGTACTCGCTTTATTATTGTATATGCTGCTTTTGGAAAGAGACCTCAGTAAAAGTCAAGCAAACGCAGAATAAACGAACCGTGTAAATGTATGTAAATATGTTTGCATAAAATTAGGATATTGACGTTTTTCTATGTTTCACACCGAGTAAGTAACGCAAATCAAAACTGACCTTTTTATTCTAGAGGGATTGTTATGGCAGCATCACCAAAACCTTCAAGAACTTCCAGATTGAGGCGAGCGCACAGGGCTTCCTCCTGACTGGGACAAATATTGTGAAGCCCACTCTGAGAGAGCTGACGGACCACCTGTTTGGCCAGTGTCTCACAACAGACCACACCAGCTTAAGACTTGAGCGTGGCTGTCCACCCCAACCCAAAGGTACTGGAGCTTCACACCAACAGTGATATTTCAAATATAGATACAGTAGCTAGCGGTTTATAATCTGTCTTCTTAATAAAATAATTTAATTTTAGTTTCAAACTGCACTAGATTTTTATATTTATTCTAAAACTCATGCAGTGGCATGATTATGTACAGTATGTAGGGAACAACAGGGTAAAAATGAATCCTGTAGGAAACACTAGTATAATCAAATTAATTGGCATGCAAAGTTATGATAGTTAAGATGTTCTATTTGAAATCGGTTGTATACCTAGAGAAAAATAAATATACAAAAATGTATTTGAAATAAAAAAAATTTCATGTTAAGTATATTACAAATATTTTTTTTTTCATATTAAGTATACTACAAATACATTTACATATTTATGTGCTTAATAAATATACCCGGCAATTGTGCTTTTAGTATACTAAACTGGTATACTGAAAGTCTGCTAAATTGAAACAACTAATTTTGTGCTTAATGCATTTTAATAGTGCGGAAGTAGTGCTGAAGTCCAACTAAAGATATACTGAAGTATATTTAATTGTGCAGTAAAAAAGTGGAACTATTGCAAGTATACTTTAGGCACACTCTTAATATCTTGCATTAAAAGACCGCTATTATTCAAAGATCATACAATCCTCATCATTAAAACACATTTTAAGCTTAATATTAAGAAATGTGCATTGTGCACAAGTAGTACTCTAAATAAAGTTTAATTATAATTTTTATATCAGTACATCTCGAGTAAGTATGTTAATACATTTGAACTATACTTAGTATGAAATAAATGTATTTTAAATATATTACTTGTTTTTGCTAGGGATGTTAGATTATTATTGTACTAAAATCATCCTTATGTCTTAAAAGATGGCAGAAACATGAATAATCTTCCATTTACTGCTTCACAGAGCAATCCAACCTTGTCATGATGACCAGGAAAGATTCAGCATTGCCACACTCTTCCTTAAATAATGCAGTCATCCATAGGATCCTCAGAAATGACATTACCCAGGTTGGACATCTAAAAACTGTTTGCTTATATGCATGATGTGAATAAGTCAAACCTATTTCATAGAAAACAAGCAAATTTCTCTATAGTGAGAAGTTATTTCCTGGTGCATCCTGCTGAAAGATCCAACCTAAATGGGGATCTGTGGTTTGGAATGAAGTCATTGGTTTCTAGCTGGTGTAAGCTGATCAAACAACCATTATGCTGCACTGCTAAACTCTAAGTAGTATTTTATGTCTTGTATCCCAAAAAATAACTATCAGCAACAGAACATTGACCAGGTTTAACCAGCTACGGTTTTCACATATTTTTTAAATAGTATTTTTTTATGGAAGCATGATTCTACCACAGAATGAAAAAATAATAAAGATGTAATAATGACTTCTTTTATCTTGCAAATCTGAGTTTATATATCACAATGCTGACTTTGTGATATATAATGCTGACTTTGTGAAAAAAACCCTGAGAAAACTGCAAGAAAAAAAGGTAAGAATTGTGAGATAAAAACTCAGAATATAATTGCAGTCCTGCGGAAAAAAAGTAATAATTCCGAAGAAAAGTTTGAATTGTGACATAAAGACTCACAATTTGGTGAAAATTATTCCTTGGTTAACTGCATGATATGAGCACAGAATTCAGAGAAAAAAAGTTGAAATTGTGAAAAATAAACTTATTTCGTTTATATTTGGCGTTCAAATTCACGTGATAGTAGGGCTGCACGATTATGACAAAAATCATAATTGTCGATTATTCCCTTGAAATTGTAATTGCGATTATTAATTATGATTATCACAATTTACATTGAATGATGTTTATACCATTGTTTGATGCAACTGCATGCCGTATTTTTATATGAAAATAAACAAGCTGAAAACACTTAACTGAAAAACTTTTACTGCTTTTCTATAGTATTAAGCCTCAAATGTTGACTATACATCGGATTGGTTTCTTCTTTAAATTATAAAAAAGTAAAAATATGAATGGTATTATAATGTTATACTAACACTAACATTAAAACAATGGAAAAACCCTTAAGATAACCTGTAGAAAGAAAAAAACATATCTTAAGCGTGCAGAATAACATAAGTGGACTTTGAACGATTAATTGTCGCTTTGAACGATTACGTAATTGTGGCATCCATAATTGTAATCGCGATTAGAAATTCAATTAATTGTGCAGCCCTACGTGATAGAACTAAATTCAGAATTTGCATGCTGTGGTCTGTGTCTCTTGACAACGCACGAACCCCAAATGGAATTCTCTTTCACGACTTCTTGCACTTTAACAGACAAATACACCTGCCCATTTAGAACATTCAAGTGATTTTAAAGCATTCAAGCGCAAGAAGACGCAAATAACAACTCCATACAGTGTGTTCTGTGCACATAGCGCACACACATAGAGCTGCGTCTCGGGCAACGTCGCCTCTTATTTTCTTTCCGCTTGAATGGACAAATACATATAAATGTTTGTCAAATACCCATCTTGGCGAGTATCCTTGAAAACAGTTGGTTACGTCTTAAGTGAATTTAAACAGCTGAGAAAAAAATCAGATGTGTATTGTAGTAAATCAGCTCAAAAGGGAAATATTTATGACTTATTATAACTGGTTATTATTAATAATAAATATTTAGATTAGATTCGGGTAGCAGGTGGATCATAATGGCTAGATGGCAGGTGGATCCTGAAGGCCGGATGGCAGGTGGATCCTAATTTTCAGATGGCAGGTGGATCAGGATTGTCAGATGGCAGGTGGATCCTAATTTTCCCCAGCCTTTGGATCCTCAGCTTGGGCATTAACCTTGGTCAGGTTCAGCATTGTCTCAGCCTGGGTCACTCTTTTCCGGTGGCTCCGTTTGAAGGTTCGAGGAAGGGCAGCTGTGCACCTGTTCATGGACCTTTGCACCCCGTTGACTCTCAGATCGGTCCTCTTCACTTGGAAGGTGGTACAGCGCCAGGTCACCGAGGCGAAGGATGGCACCTTTGGGCACTTGAATCCACATACTCTGGTTGGGCATGCTGACACGGGTGGCAGTGTCGTGCAGGTCATAGGTCAGTGTGGCGGTACGGATGGGCATGTTGACAAGCCACTGATTTATCACAATCTCTGCTTGCGTTCCTGTGACTTGTTGCATTGGCTTCGATTGCTGAACAAGATTCCTGATGCGGTAGACAATGGTTCTTGACGACTAGGGGAAGTCGTGGCCTAATGGTTAGATAGTCGGACTCGTAATCCAAAAAACAAACAAACCAACAAATCAAAACACAGAGAGAGATAGAGGAGAGAGCAGGTTTAAGCCTTTCACTGCTGTTGGGGGTTATGACAGGGCCTACCAAGTAGAGGACGCTGCTGGGTCATAACATCTAGTGTGGCAGCCTTGCTTGGATGAAACTAAATTTAAATAAGTGAGTGGTAAAGTGAGAGAGAAGAGGGGGGAGAGAAACCTGCTTAAAAAAAGGGAACAAAACAAACAAACAAACAAACAAAAAAGATAAAAGTAATAAAAGATAAAGTACAAAAAAAAAAATACTTAAATGAAGAAAAAAAAATAAAAATAAAATGGCAGGTAAAGAAGGAGTTCAAGAAGTGTTAGATACTTAAACAGCCTGCCCTCTAATGTTAGTTTAAGGTACTGTGCCTTAACTCCAGTCGTGCTTAAACTGATTCTTCGCTGTTGTTATGCAAATTTCACTTGATCAAGGTTTTAAAAGCTCCCATTTATATTCCAATCAGTTTACTGGTTCGCAGTGTTCTTATGATCAGATCTACATTAGGCATGCATTAGATAGCTACTCTAATGGTTAAACCTAAGGGAGTGAGATCGTCTAGTTGAATGAAATTGGAATACGCAAT
>NW_015560618.1:2926649-2934100 GCF_001515605.1 Sinocyclocheilus anshuiensis | reverse complement strand
AAAGAAACATTTAGAATATATTAAACCAGAGATACATTCATACACCTGAATATCAGCGTTTAGGGCTTAACTAATACAAATAACGAGTGGTAACTCAGCTAATCTAATAGGGAAACGTACAAACAACACATGCATATATCAGATATATTTGTAACTGATTAATTATTGTCTAAATAATGAAAAGGTCTTTATGTGTGCGTGTGTGTGTTATGTGAGCCTGTGGTAGTTTGCTGGTCAGCCAGGCCCATCGGTGCCTGGCACCGGGGGGGATTTATCACCCATATAAATGTAAAGTCTGTGACCAGGACTGTAATTTATATGCAAATGTCAAAGGCTAAAAGGGGTCTCTTAAGCCATAAACCCCAAAGACCATGCATGATTTTACGCAAACGCTACAGTATCATCATATTGGATCCATGCATTTTCTCTTAAAGTGACCGCACCTATTTTACCAGCTGCTGCCGGTGTCCTTAATGTTAATCCAAAAAAAAAGAGAGAGAGAAAATCACTCACTCACTTTTGTAGCTTTAACGGTGACTGTTTTTCACTGATAAACATATTTGTGCTTGAACACCTACAAACCTAAAAGTCTAAAGCATTGTTTAGTTTGTATCTTTGTATCTTTATGTGCTATAACTTGCTTATAAGTAAATCAGTTGTCTTTAATAGTGTTAAAGATGTTTATATTTGTTAGACTAGTAGTTTTTGCTGTGGTATCGAAATTGTAATTGAGAATAGTAAAACTGAAATGTTAAAACTTTTGGTGTCATATAAGCTTATTTTTATCTCACAATGAATGTAAAATGTATTATTTGAGTAAGTGGTTTAAATGATGTTTATGCTAAAAAATACTAATTAAGAAAATGTCTTGAAGCTGGTTAGACCAGGTCCAAGATGGTCAAGCAGCTTAGAACAGTTATTGTGTTACAGTTTAAGTTGGATATTCCATCAAGGTCATATATAAATAATAATAATAATAATAAAATTATCTGGAGCCTCGAAATGGAAAGCAATGTATTGAAACTGTTATTTATGAAACAGGAGAAACACCTGGGCCAAGGCACCTGCACAAACATATATTCTGGGAAGCTGAATTTGAGAAATGAGGATGATGATGGTTATTCAGGCCATGAGGTGGTGGATGTGGTTCTGAAGGTGCTGGCAGCAGGACACATTTCTGTAAGTGGCACCACATCTATTGATACATACAGTAGGTAGATAACTCTACTGCTAATTGCCTTCACAAATCCTGCTCTACTGCTCTTAGGCCTTCCTGGACACAGTCAGTGTAATGCAGCAGATTTCACATAAAAACATGGTTCTGATGTATGGCGTATGCATGCACAGCATGGACAGTAAGTGTGCCCACTCCACCAGACAGAAATGCAACAATACTTATTTGTATTTGTAAAGAAATTAAAGAAATAGTTGACCTTTGACTGCAGATGATCTCATGTCTCATTGCTGTTGTTCTGTCAGTCATTATGGTGGAGGAGTTTGTTCAGCACGGCCCTCTGGATCTGTTCATGAGAAATCATCGCTCTGAACTCACGCCCTCCTGGAAGTTCCAAGTTGCGGAGCAACTTTCCAGTGTCCTCAGTTATTTGGTACAATATTTAAGTTTGAACTTGACCTTGTTTCACCCTTGTTTACATTTTGTGAAATATTTACAACTTATGGGTCAGTGATTTTATGACTTGAAATAAAATGTGTATTTAAGGTGTAAACATCTTAAATATTCATTAAACATAGATATTTAAGAACACATTTTAGTTCAGAATCAGTTATTTCAGTATTATTTAACCATAATAATAATGTAGTATTTATTAGTATTTTGAATTATCTTTTATTTTTATATTTTCAGTTCTTTGTTGTTTTTTTAGTTTGTTTTAGTAATTTTTTGTGTGATTTTTGTCATTAGTATTATATATTACATATATTTTTGTTTAGCTTATGTTTTTTAGTTTAAGCTTACCATGTACTGTAAGGTGTACAAATATTTAGCATATTAAATCTTTTTTATTATAATTATTTTTTAATAACAAAGAAACAATAATGCAAGATTACGACAAACTGAATTTCAGCCTTTTAAAGACACTGGACAGTTACACAACCTAGTGATTTTTTTAAAGGTCAGCAAAAAGTATCAAAATTAATTTAGAAATTTTAATTCAGAAGTCAGTTCATCATAGAACAAGTGTTTTCAAATCGGTGTCTGTATGAACGGCATTTTAATGTATTTTTCAATTGCTGAGTAACAGATTCAGACAAATGAGATGTTTACTGTAATTATTCATGTTATTCATGTATCACAACAATAACGTGGCAATTATCAAGTATCCATTTTCCAGGGGATAATTTGATATCCTGCTTTACTCATAAAGTACATATATAATTCAGAACTCTCTAATGGGATGTTTGAGGCAGAAAAATAGGACTCTGTCTTATTTTCTCTCTTTCAGGAGGATAAGAAGCTTGTCCATGGCTATGTCTGTGCTAAAAATGTCCTGTTGAAGCTGGATGGTCTGGAAGGACAAGGTGGTCCTTTCATTAAACTGAGTGATCCTGGACTGTCCATCGCTGTGCTCAGCCAAACAGGTAACACACGCTCATTCACACTCATCCAGAGAGCCTCTGTATAGCCTTGCACCATACAAGTGCATACTCTGGCTTGCTTAGTTGGGGACACTTCATTTCCAGCGATACCGTTGACTTGATTGCAAAGATACTATTTAAACTGAGCTGGATGTTGACATCACTGAATTCAATGATGAACTGTCTTTAACTGAAAAATTTGTGTTTACTATTGTCATTTTGCATTATTGACACTATTTTCCTAATTAATGCTGTTCAGTTGCTTTGACACAATCTGTATTGTTAAAAGCGCTATATAAATAAAGGTGACTTGACTTGACTTGACAAGTGCACAGTAACTATTTAATGACATCTATTTAACATTTAATCGAATATATTAACAGATTAATAGTAAAATAATTGAACCCCCATAATGCATTGAAAATCTGTATACTATTTTTGCATTTTTAGAACCAATCAACAACTTCTCATTAATGAGTGAATGTGAAAAAATGTCAGTTTTGAATGTTACCATATTATTACTGTTATTATTGCATTTTTATTCATTAAAAAATTGAGAAATTCTTTGAAATTTCAAATTACACATGAAGAAAAACTATGATTAATACTATAAACTGTAGTGAAATTAAAACTATTTCAATATTCATGATAAATCATTGTATATCACAATCATAAGAACATCTGATAATTCTGATCTGATAATAACCAGTACTAACGCCATTAGAATGAATGTAATCTGAATACATTTATGAAACTTGCATGTTTGTTTCTAAGAAAATAGCATCAAAACAGCAAATACTATTCTGAAATGTTTCCAGACACAATAAATTCATTTTACTTGCATAAACTTTCACTTTCAGATGAAAAAATGTGATCAATTTTGCATGCTGCAATGGTTTGTCAATAGGCGTATATATTCATATTTTTCAACAAAGTTTAGTCCCAAAAGTGTGTGAGATATGGGGAACAAGCTAAATATATTTTACAAAAGCCTTTTGGCACTAATATAACTTCATAGATCATTTTACAAAAGTATTTTTGACACCTATGGGTACTCCATACATACCAAAATGAGCCGAAAGTATAACATTTAATCTAAATGGTTATATATCTTAAAAAGTAATTGTAAAAAAATGTGTATTTTGAGGGTCTTAAAAAGTTTTGTTTCCCTACTAAAAACTTTTTTTTTTTTTATTTATTTATTTAATTTTTTTTTTTTATGTATCTCTTCCAGGTCAAAACAGACCTGAATGCATTATAAGGGTTCAATAATAATCAGTATAATGTATATTGACTTTACTAAATGACAGTTTCTGAGAGTCCATTTTGCACTACTAACACTCCTGATTGTGCCTGTGCTCAGAGTGTATTGACAGGATCCCCTGGATCGCCCCAGAGTGTGTTAAAACCCCCAAAGCGCTGAGCATTGCAGCAGACAAATGGGGGTTTGGGACCACGCTATGGGAGATCTGCTACAATGGCGAGGTGCCTCTGCGTGAAAAGAAACTCTCAGAGGTGCCTTACTCTTCTACGATGACTCTTCATTTATACTTGTCCAAAGCAGCAGTTGTTTTATTGGAATTCTTGTCCTTTGTTTCTGACTATAACACTTTTAATCTAACATCTGTGTGTGCATAAACAGAAAGAGCGATTCTACGATGTGTGCGGCACTCTGGTCACTCCCAGCATCAGTGAACTGGCTGATCTGATCTCACAGTGCATGAACTATGACCCCAGGAAGAGACCGTTCTTCAGAGCCATAGTGAGAGAGCTGGGACGCATCAAAGAGCAGCACGTGAAGGGTATCTGTCACATAATATCATACGATCATCACAAACACTAATAGTCTTTACCTCTTCTTTATGCAATAGATTTAAAAAAAATAAATAAACTTTTTGTCATCAATTACGTCAAAAAATGTAAATATTTCACCCCCCCCAAAAAATAAAGAAGGAAAATATTTTGATTTAAAAAATATGACAGTTAAAGGGAAGGTTCACCCAAAAATGAAAATTCTGTCATTAATTACTCACCCTCATGTCGTTCTAAACCCGTAAGTCCTCCGTTCATCTTCAGAACACAAATTAAGATATTTTTTGATGAATTCTGAGAGCTCTCTGACCCTCCCATAGACAGCAAGGGTACTACCATGATCAACATCCAGAAACGTAGCAAGGAGATCGGTAAAATAATCCATGTCCACGAAGCTACGAGAATACTTTTTGTACGCAAAGAAAACAAAAATAACAACTTTATTTAACAATTCGTCTCCTCCGTGTCACCCTGGTGCCATTTTGGAGAATATCCACTGAACGCAAACAGCGTATGCTATTCTGTGTCAGCTGCGTCACGCGGATGACACAGAATAGCATAGCACCAGGGTGATGCGGAGGAGACGAATTGTTGTATGAAGTCGTTATTTTTGTTTTCTTTGCATACAAATAGTATTCTCATAACTTTGTAAAATTACGGTTGAACCCCTGATTTTACATGGATTATTTTAACGATGTCCTTGCTACATTTCTGGACCTTTATCATGGTAATTACATTGCTGTCTATGGGAGGGTCAAAGAGCTCTCGGAATTAATCAAAAATATCTTAATTTGTGTTCCGAAGATGAATGAAGGTCTTACGGGTTTAGAACGACATGAGGGTGAGTAGTTAATGACAGAATTTTCATTTTTGGGTGAACTAACCCTTTAAGCACATTTACAACCTTCATTTACAAATCTCATTTTTATTAAAAATGGTATTATTTAAATTTTAAAACACAGTTTAAAGTAACCTTCATGGTTGTATTTATATACATTACTGAATTGATTGTATTTTTTTTTTGTATCTACAGTGCTTCACCTTATGGAGGCAATTCCTCCACAGGAGACTGATCCTACAGATTTCAAGAGAAGATTTCTCAAGAAAATCCGAAAACTTGGAGAGGTACTGGACTTTTCCAGGTTTATGATTGTCATGTACTGTTACTCTTCCCTAGTCAAATAAAGGAACATGTACATGATTTCTACTGGATTGTATTGGAATGTACTAGAACTATTTGGAAATGTTTTTAAAGAATTCATAGAACATAGATTTTTTTTCGAAGACATTTTAGTTCCCAATCAGTGTTATTTTACTATTATTTATATAGTATTATAGTATTTATTCATATTTAAAATAAGCTTTTATTTTTATATTTTAAGCTTTTATTTTAGTATTTTTTTGATGTCCGTTTGCCATTTGTATTTGTTAAAGATATTCTATTTATCTTTAATCTAATACAGTTTTACAGTTTATATTAAATTTAATTTCACTTAGATATTAAGGCATAATTTAATTTTATCTAATAATAAATTTTTTTGTTTATTTCAGATTTATTTATATTAACGAAAATTATTTTAATAGATTTTTGTTTTAGTTTTATTTAACAATAACAACACTATTGTTCCCAAAAGGACTATTATGATTACCAGTAACCCCAGTACAACAAAACCAGTTTACAGAAATTGTATATTATAGATTTTATAGAGATTTCAATAGGAATACAGTACAAATTCCATTACAATTTCGAACTAGTGATTCTAATTGGAAATCTGGACCAACTTGATTCATTCACAATGAAATCCCTGCATTTCCTCTCATCCCTCCTAAATCCCATAATCCCCTTGGATTAATGTGTTCTTGATTCATTATCTGCTTGTATTATTCTTTATCAATCTTGTCCAGGGTAACTTTGGGCTGGTGGAACTGTGTCTGTATGATCCTAAGGGAGATCAGACAGGTGAGCTGGTGGCTGTTAAATCTCTGAAAACGGAAAATGAGTGCAGCAACCTGAGGAAAGAGATCAGCACCATCAGAAACCTCTACCATGAAAACATTGTCAAATACAAAGGCATCTGCAACGACGAAGGCATGTCATGAGCACAGCTACAAACACAAAGGCCCTGTTTACACACAATATTTACATCGCTTTCTAATCTTGATGGCTTTTTAACTTGATAACTAAAACAAATGAATATATAGCCCATTTATATGTACTTACTGTATTATTGCTTGGGGTGAATGTGTGTCACTCAGGAGGAGCGAACATCAAACTCATTATGGAGTACTTGCCCTCTGGCAGTCTGAAAGAATACCTGCCCCGTAACAAATCCAACATCGATCAGAAGAGACTGCTGCATTATGCTCTTCAGATATGTCAGGTAATGTAGCCAATACAATAGATAACTATAGATATAGATATAGATAGCGTCACCCATTTTCACTTATATTCAGATATTTTTATTTGTTACTTAAGTTTCCAAATGCATTTTTAGACTGCACAACAGAAGCCATCACTATCACTATAACTGCCATCTTTTGGTATAAATCAGTATAAATATTGTGTGTTTGTCAGGGTATGGAGTACCTGGGATCTCAAAACTACATACACAGGGATCTGGCAGCGAGAAACATCTTAGTGGAGAATGAATCACTTGTAAAGATCGGGGACTTTGGTCTGACTAAGAGCATCAAAGATGATAAGGAATATTACAAAGTGACCGAAGAACAGGACAGTCCTGTGTACTGGTAAAGCAGCACTCATTCCTGCTTACACTCCATATTTTAATCATTATGTAAATCACTGTTTAAGCTTTTTGCTTATAAATTTGTTGAATATTTCTATAAAGGACAAATGATTTATACATCTGGAAAAGCTATTACCTTCTCCCTTTTAAATCAAACACCTACCATGATGACAATGCAACAAATTATGCTTTCTGAATATAGTACTTTATTAATTACATTTATAAAGTATGTGTGTGTGTGTATATATATATATATATATATATATATATATATATATAGAGATCTTTTGTAAAAAC
>NW_015560618.1:2888457-2926612 GCF_001515605.1 Sinocyclocheilus anshuiensis | reverse complement strand
TGTTTTTTCATTGTGCATTCCAATTAATCTCAATCAAACTGCAGTTGGGTTATTTTGATTAGGTTAGAAAATAACTAAAAAACACAGCTAACTAACACAATAAAAACATGATAACAGTAAAAAAACATGATTTTTTAAAAATTAAAAAAACGGAGTTATCTGTTTTTGCAAATAAACTCGTCATATATATATATTTTTTAATAAATGTATTTTATTAATGCATTTTTAAAGAACATTTCTACACTGTTCTTATCAAATAAGATTTGAAAAATCTTAAAGGTAATTAATATTTTTATTTAGCAAGGATGTATTCGGGTTTTTTTCAACTGCTTACACACATTTTCAAAACTTTGCCTCTATTTTTCAAATCTTTCAAGAATTGCACACACAAAAAGCAAAATGCCTCACATCTCTTGCAAAATGAAACACTGCATTCAAAATATCACAAACACATCTCAAAAACAAAAATTTGCAAACACCTTTGCTCTAATATTAATTCCTGTTAAGAGTTTTGTGTGCTACATAGAGAATTGTGTGTTGTGTTTTGCAAAAAGTGTTTTATGAAATTGAAAGTCAAAGGTCGAGAATTGGTGTATGGTTTTGCAGATTTTGTGTGTGGTTCTGGTGTTTGAGTGTCAGGTTTCAGAAATTGTGTGACAAGTAAAGATTTTGTGTGTAAGCAGTTGAAAACAGCTGTAAATTGATCAAAAGTAACACTTACAATTGTAAAATTCTTAAAAAATGTAGCAGTTTCCACAGAAATATTAATATTTGTTTTCAGAATTGGTAAGAAATGCTTCTTGGGCATCAAATCAGCATATTAGAATGATTTCTGTGACACTGGAGAATGGAGTAATGATGCTGAAAATTCAGCTTTTCTGAATAGGGAAATAGAAAACAGTTATTTTAAACATTACTGACTTGTATTGACTTTTCTCATACTGCAGACAATACCGTACGCTAATTGTTTAAAAAAAAAAAAAGTTTAACAAGTGTTTTTATGTCTGTAAGTCCAGTTTCACTGTATATATGCAGATGTCCACTGAAGGTCCAGCTAAACCCCAGTCATGTCCTCTGTGTAGGTATGCTCCAGAATGTCTGATTAATCGAAAGTTCTATAAGGCATCTGATGTTTGGTCATTTGGGGTCACTCTCTATGAAATCATGACCTACTGTGACCGTGAGAACAGCCCTCCACGGGTGAGCATTACAAACCTGATATTAAATACATCAGGTATTATAATCACAGAGACTCATCTGCTAATTCCTGTTCTTGTATTTTTCTCTGGTAGGTATTCCTGAAGATGATTGGCCGGTCTCAGGGGCAGATGACCATGGCCAGGCTGGTAGAAGCTCTTGAGAAAGGCTGGAGGATGCCACGTCCAGATTCGTGCCCTGAAATGGTGAGATATCTCTTTTCTCTGACTTTTTATTGTATTATATTATATTACGGGCAGATTCTTCAATAGACGTGTGTCTGTGGCTGCAGGTGTACACTCAGATGCACAGTTGCTGGAGTCACGCCCCAGAAAACAGAGTGGACTTCAAGGGCCTGATCAAAGAGTTTGAGTTTCTCCTCACTAGTGAAAACATCTAGCTTCCATTCATCACATCAGTTACACCTACACAATTCAGAGTCATGTTGTATTTGTATGGTAACTTTCTCATTATACTAAGAAAACGATGCATGTTACTTTCTCTTTAAATCTTTGCCAGTTAATCATCTACCTCCAAAAACACTCTGGTAATACAGTGTATTCTTACTAGGTTAACACACCACTCAGCACTTAACAAGTATCAAGTAATAAAAAGATTCATTTATAAAATCTGAAGCCGCATCAAATCTAGGGCCAGATTTACTAATAGCTTACACTAGTACAAACCCTCTTTAGGCATTAAAGTGCCCCTATTATGGATTTTTGAAAATTACCGTTCATGCAGTGTGTAACACAGCTCTAAGTGAATGAAAACATCCTGCAAAGTTTTAAATCTGAAAGTGCACCGTGTATAAAGTTATTGTCTCTCAAAATAAAGAGTCGACTCTGAATCATTGAAACGAGTCATTTTTAAAACGAATTCCAAGCCGTTTCATGTTGACGTCAACGTCAACGCTGCTTTATCAGGCGTTACAGGCATGATGAAACGAAAATGAGACCAATCGGACCAATCACCGCAGATTAGCGTCATGCAAAAGAGGGGTTTGGAAAAATGAATCGTTGAGCGAATCGTTTGGGAGTCGTTGAGCAAGTAAGGTAAAAATAAATGCATATTATAAGACAATGAAAGAGTTTTTTGACCTTGCATGCATGTCAGCCTGTTGTTGGGGACTCCCAAAACCAAAATATGAACCTTTCATAACCCATAATAGGGGCACTTTAAAAAAAAACTACTGTTATGATTTACTAAAGACATGCAGTGAAAAATTAGCGTGGACAATTATTTTTGTGGCTGACCTTATGCATTTGTAGGAGTTTCCTTTTCAAACGCAAAATTTTAGTATTTAAATTAATCATGCAAAGTAATTTACTAAGGTTTATATGCTAGTCAATTTACTGTATTTGTGTCATTATTTAAAGCCCAAAAAGCATGTTTTAATTACTGATCTATATATAATGATCTCTATTATAGATCAGCAGTGTTGGGGGTAACGCATTACAAGTAACGCAAGTTAAGTAATCAGATTACTATTTTCAAGCAACTAGTAAAGTAATTCATTACTTTTTAATTTACAAGAAGTTACTTTTTTCAAATAAGTTATGCAGTTACTTTGTTTTCCCATGTTGAATTTACATTTCCTTCAGCCTTTTACATATACAAAAATGATAACCTTTTTATAATAGAAACAATCAAGCAAGCCAAGCCCAGATGAGAAAAAGTACTGCAAAAGTAATGTAACACATTACTTTCCATAAAAAGTAACTAAGTAACGCAAAGGAGTAATGCAGTATTGTAATGCATTATTTTTAAAAGTAACTTTCCCCAACACAGTAGATCAGTGGTTTTAACCCGTTTTGCACTTGACACAAGTTACTAATTTGCTCTGCTCTTGGTAGACTGCATTGGTCATTATGGAAATGATCTGGATGCATCTGTGTTCTTTAATTTGCTTATTTTCAGTAAATCGCACACAGAACTTTACACTCCTACTAGTGCTTTTATGGGATTGCGATCTCATGCCAATTAGCATATCTGGCCCATAATGTATAAACATATATGATTTATTATTTTATGAAAGATAAAACGCAGAGGTGCCTTAATATCACAGGGGGCATATTTGTTGTATTTACTAGCTAATCTATAGCGGCTTTTCCACCGTCAGGCTGAGCGGTTCTAAGAACGGCAAGAAACGGTTCCAGTTTCCACTTCAGCTCGGTTGTGTGTAGTTTCTCTCTATTGCTGGTTAAGTGTGCTATTTGAGAGAAGCAAACAGAAATATCTCATCATCCTTCATAATACAGTCACTACTTACATCTCATACCATACTGTATGTAAATACTGTACTTGCATTACCATGGCAACGACTGATACATCTGTATTACGAGCTCTGTTATCAGTGCCACAGTGGAAAACCAAACCATATCCTTATCCGAAACCATAATGGAACAGTTAAGCAATGAGAACCTGATGATGGAAAAGCGGCTTAAGACAGATAGACAAGACAGACAGATAGATAGATCTATTAAAATGCAAGGTGCATATATATATATATATATATATATATATATATATAGTCATGAATGTCATTTCATTTTATTATTTTTTTTTAAATAGTCTTACTGGTTGTTGTATTCAGTTGATTGTACTGTAAACTTTTTAATCATCAAAAAAACTTGTGATATCTAAATTTGTGTGTACAGTTTCATCTAGTTCTTTGAAAGAAAGGGAGTCAGTCCATTCCAGCAGTTCGTCCATTTCTCGCTCCCAGTGTTCCTGCTCATCTGGACCCAAAGCAGCACCAGGAGTCTGGGGGGTCAGCGGGTCTAGTGGGACACACAGCAGAAACTGAGGTGAGGTGGGATCTCTAAAAGAACAAACAGACTGATCTACAGGAGGAATCACCTGGAGCTTTGCACTGCGTGTAGAGTCTTCTCATGCGTTCCACCCGCGTGCGTTTCGCTTTGGTGTGTTTCTTCGGAAGCTTCTGAACAGGGCTGCACATAATGACCATAAAACTTAGAATTACAGTGTTTAGAGTCTTTTACTGTGCTGGAGCTTATTGTAAGGGTGTTCCAATATCAAAAAAGTATATATGTAAATGTAAAGCACATTATATCCACTGAATAAAATCATAGATTGATTGTAGGAGGTGTACAATTTAAAGTTGAAACAGTCTATGGAGTGCCGTTCTTAAAGAGACACTACAACTAATACTTTCTATTCTGCTTTTTAATAACAATAAGTCCTTGCATGGAAGCACATTTCCATTATACTGTATAAGAAGCATGCTTTGGTAAATCATAATTATGACAAAAGTCAAAAGGTAAAGTTTAAATAAAAAATGATAAAACAAAAAGTAAAAATTATGAAGTCATAATTATAACATAAATGATAATTAAAACAAAAAGTAAAAATTATGAAGTCATAATTATAACATAAATTATAATTAATAATTATGAACTAAAAAGTCATAATTGTGACTAATTTTGACTTTTCAGCTAATACTTTTGACTTGTCAATTTCTAGTTTTTATTTCAGTAAAACATATTTAATGATGTCAATTATGAAATAACGTGTACAACTTATAACTTCTTGTTCAACTTTTTAGTTAATAATTATGACTATTTAATCTAAACAAGTTGTAGTTTGCAATTGTGGTGCCACAAGGAGCTGAGATACAATGAACCTTATACAGGAGTCCATAGCAAAGGGAATAGTGTGATATTATGAGTGCCCCTTTATTTCAGAAATGTAAACTATATTTAATTTAAACTAAATTGTTCATTATTTTTTAACTGAGCTTGTATGAAATTAGTAGAAATGGGTAACACCAACTGACATGTTGCGCTGTGCTTGAACGAGATGATCTGTCTTATTGCCATTTGACCGGACTGCACATCTGTCTCTACAGTTGATGAATTCATCTGAATCTAAAATGAGAAATATCAATTAATTTTGGCAGACCATCTCCACATCAGACTCTAAAAATACTATTAAAATTGATCTATGTAAGATGTTCTCAAATATAAATTAAAAAGTTGCAAAGATTGCAAATAAAGCACTAACAGTAGATTTGATGATACTCTCTTTTTATGTACAGTATTCCACTTTAAATAGTCATATCAAATCACTTACATTCGTTTACCATCAGAAGTTCTGGGTTAGTGGTGGCAATTTTCATCCATATGCTGAGATACCCCTCAAAGGCAATTCTACACACTTGTCTTGAAAAGAAGAGGAGCCAGTTTGTTTACAAAGCCTATATTTTTATGATATCCATTACAAAACTTGACAGTGTCTGAAGATTAGTGGTCTTGCCTCTCCCTTGACTTCAGCCCCACACCTTCAGAATCTGTATTTGAACAGGTAAATAAAAAAACTGAAAGTATTGTCATATGATTTGGATTTTTGTGTGTTACATAGAGAATTGTGTGTTGTGTTTTGCAAAAAGTTTTATGAAATTGAAGTCAAAGGCCAAGAATTAGTGTATGGTTTTGCAGATTTGGCGTGTGGTTCTGGTGTTTGAGTGTCTGGTTTCAGAAATTCTGTGACAAGTAAAAATTTTGTGTGTAAGCAGTTGAAAAAAACAGTAAGAACATTTTTTATTTTTGTTTACCTACATGTCATGTTACCATTAACTAACGTCAGAGAACCGTGAACATGCACATGTGAGAGAAAGGAAAAATTTTAATCGCATCATATGACCCCTTTAATATAATCTAATTACAAGTACCTCCTTTTTGGAATCTGATTACGTAATCCAGATTACATGTAATCAGTTACTATCCAGCACTGCGTATGAAACATCAAATTTTAGAAGTATAAGTTCCCTATAAAAAAGAAGTCATAATTTACCTGTGGGTCCTGAAAGAGCTTGTTTATATCTTTCTCATAACTGTCGATATACAGACGAACTGTGGCTCCGAAGCTATCGCTCCCACTGAGACGAAAGATTATGCGAGAACCTCCTTTAAAAACGATCCGCAAACCCTACAGGGAATGTTTACATGTTAATAACAGTATCCCTGTGACAAATGCCTGCTTTTTTTCTGATCTTTTCATACTGACTCAACAAAGAGGATCCACTATATTACCTGGTTTCGTGAAATGGTTCCATCCACAGGGTCACTGTACTCAAAATTGTCTGCCGCCTCCACTTGGTATTTCTTTTCCCCCACAGTAAACACTTGCCCAATGAATGCCCTGTCTGAAATCATCAGCTCCAGATCCAGCATCATCTCCACAGCCGCATCTAAATCCACTTCCTCATAGTCAAATCTGTCAAGTATAAACATGTCGTCAATCAAATGTCTGACTAGAGTCTAGACTGTATGTAGACGGCATCTTTTGCTGATAGTGCACCTAGTGTAGTAGTTCCTTCCGTAGGTTCTCCAGTGGTCTGTCATAATGTCTTCTACACTTTGCCTCCTCGCTGCTAGGATGGACATCCATGCTAGCACTGCCCAGAGCCCATCCTTCTCTCGAATATAATCAGAACCTATGGAGAGGAGTTTCTTTAACTGTGGCACATTTTTATGTTCCAAGGATTAAAAATAATAAGAAATATTTTGTTGTCACGTTGAAACTGTACTGGATGCTCAAAATGTAGTTTATGTATAGAATTCAGTGTTTTTTTACAGTCTATGTGTGGTACATTCATTACCTGTGCCAAAACTTTCCTCCCCACACAGCGAGAGACGACCTGCGTCCATCAAGCTCCCAAAATACCTCCACCCGGCTGGGGTCTCATACAGCTGGATCTTGGTGGCTCTGGCCACCCTGGATAAAACAGCAGAGTGAGTGGAGATGCTGCTTGTCCTGTTAAGTGCACATCTACACAGTGTGAAACATTTAGGAGTAATATTCACATGTCCAGAGCGGCACTTGGTGGGCATACTCCTAGCAAAGCCTCTTACTCCTGTGTGCTGGAAGTAAGGAATGCAGAAGATGTTCGCAGCAATGACGGCAACTGAGTCGGAGGGGTTTACGAAGAAGCCGTGCTTCCCCAGGATCATATTACGCTCCTAGAAAGAGAGAGAGAGTGAGGCCAGGGTCAAGAAAATGTTATGCTGACTGTCACTTGAGCACATCTGCTTGGGTCAAAGGTCGTACAGCAACATCGATCTCAATGTTTCAACACCTACACCATCACCATCAAAAGCAGCTCCGAAGTCATACTGTCCGCTCTTCATCGTCTCAACAAGGTCAGTGGCATAGGTCAAGTTGGGGTCTGGGTGGCCACCTCCAAAGTCCTCCAGAGGTACACAGTTGATGGCTGAATTTGCAGGGGAGCCCAGCTCCTCACACAGGATCTTCTTCACATACGGCCCAGTCGCTGCAGAACCAATAGAGGTTTAAAGAGTCAGTGCTTTTAAAGGTGCAGTATGTAATATTGAAATGGTTACCGAAGTCCAAATTCAAAATATTGGAGAAAGTTTTTTTCTCCCGCTCCCTCCTCCTGCTGTAAGACTGGATGCTCATACGGGTTGCCAGATTGAGGACATGCAACAGTAACAAGAGTAACTGACAATGGAAGGTAACAAGCCTTACACTGCAAGTTGTTGAGCTGATTTATATGCATTTCAATATGCCTCTCGTCATTGAGCTTTTTAGATGGATGCCAAGGCTTTTTAGGTTGGGCAGAATCTATGATCTCTGACCCAATTCATTTGCTGGCTTCAGTGGCTGCAATATGCTGTGTTTTCCGTCTACTGGCAACCCAGCGTGTGTTGGCAATGGATGAAATCACACAGATCAAAACAAATACAGACACTGCCAAACAGAATGCATATTTCAAAAGTAGAATAATTGTAGGAGAGTTGTTTTTTGGAGAAACAGGTATGTGAACTTACCATGTTTCCAAAATATCTGCATACATATTATGATACTTTTATTCTTAAGCACAGTCAAAAAAATTATAATAAAAAATTACATACAGCACTTTTAATGCAATACAATAGAAGACCAATGGCCATTTAGGCATTAAAAAACTACTGTCCGGATTTACTAAAGGCACGGAGTGAAAAATTAGCACTGAAAAGGTGTGGACACAGTTAGAGCATTCTCATAGATTCAATTTTATTAAACTAAGCTAATTTCTATAAAACCTTATTAAGCCCTTTATTAAAACATTTATAAACCATGCAGACATAAGAAATACTGGACTGTTAAAATTCAATTAAAGGAATTGCCATAGACGTAAAAACCTATATTACCCTTGTGAAAAAAGAAGTGCACTTAATTTTATTGAATCTGCACTTCAAATCTTAGAAGTATATATATCATATTAATTCAATATAAGGCCACTTAAATGTATTTAAAGAGAGTACACTTTCAAGATGTTTCTTACACTTAAGTACACAATTTGTTTTGTTGTGTTTAAGAAGTATGCTTATTTTGATGAAGACTAACATAGTACATCACGTCAATGACATATTTTAACGACACTAAAAAAATATATTAACTATATTAACTAAAATAAAACAATACTATACTAAAATATTAAAGTTAATATTTTAAATGAACTCAATTTTTACTTCATAATTACACATATTTAAATATTTAATTTAAAATATAGTAAATATAATACTATATTAAATATATTTAAATACATGACATACAAATTTAAACAGAAATTACAAAAAAATTATATTTTAGTTTACCATAAACGACAGAAGTACTTAAAAAAAAACAAAAAACAAATGCTAAATCATTCACCAACCCTGTGCAAAGTTATATCCATTTGTAAACGATCTAAAACTTCTGTCATCATTTATTCACCCTCATTACAAACCTATACAACAGAAAAGAATATAAGAGTGTTGGAGTGAAAACATAAGTGGACCCCAATTTTCACTTCAATTAATGAACAAAATATACATAGAGATTTTTCAAAACATCTAAATGAAGGTAGGTAAATGACAGAATTTTTATTTATGGATGAACTATGCCTTTAACAACCATGCAAAGCATGTAAACCTAAATATTTTGTAGGTAACACTTTACTTGAAGGGGTGTGCATAAGACTGACATGGCACCTTCATAATCATGACATGACACATGTCATGAATATGAAGGAGGTTTTATGCATGTTTATGACAACTGTCATTAAGTGTCATTCACTCAGTTATGTCATTTTTAATGCAAATATGACATTATTTTACCTAACCCTACCCCTACCCTTACCCCTAACCATAGCCCATAACAAAGACATCTCAAACAATGTCATCTTTGCATTAAAAATGACATAACTGAGCGAATGACACTTAATGACAGTTGTCATAAACATGCATAAAAATCCTTCATATTCATGACGTGTAATGTCATGATTATGTAGGTGTCATGTCAGTCTTATGCACACCTCTTCAAGTAAAGTGTAACCCTTTTGTATTAATGCAAGCATACTAATAACTACTTGCAAAGAACTGGTTACATGAAGCAAACTACCCACAGCTACATTTGTAAGCACAGCAGTTAAAGCAGCACTATGTAACTTTTGGCGCTCTAGCGGTTAATAAACAGAACTGCACACATCCCGCGGAAGAACATTCCAACCGGAGCTACTTCTCTAAATTTATGTCTATGGCGATTCACGCAGGTATGTGTTACTCCGCAGCGGTGACGACCCGACCAGGCTACAATAGTCCAAATATAAGTACTTATTATAAGTGTACCGCAGTGATTCGGAATAAGACAAAAACGCGGTTTAGAAGATGAATTCATGATGTTCTCGCTCATTATATACATTTTGCAAATGTTGAACACAGAAAAGGTTACATAGTGCTGCTTTCCACCTAGTCAACTTTACAGCTCAAATAACATGCATGAACGCAGAAGATTCCTTTAATTTCAAGGGGCTCATCAATGTGGGATGGTGTTACTCCTTGAAAGTGGAGAGCCGTGCTTGTTTTAGTGTTATGTCAGATGGCTCGTCTTAATCATTCAGATCACTGCACATTCATGGAAACTCAATCTCGCACAGAAGCGGGCAGCAATGCAAGCCTAAACTCATCCCTGGTCAACTGGCACACATGGAAGCATCTTAGTCCATTAAGTAGATGCAGCTGCTACTCTAAATGCTCTTTTCAAAATGTGGGAAATGGTCTTGATGAAGCGTTGGCTGTGGTGGTAACTCAATGGCTATATCAGTCCGGTTCTGTATCGGGAAAGAAATATGGTTCCTCACCTCCATGCCTGGCATCTAAACAGATTTGTATGTGGTTGTCTCCGGACAGAAGCTCCTTTAGAACAGCGAAATCGAAGATGTTCCTCAGTGAGTTGGCATAGGATTCGACTGGATCCACAATTTCCACTGCCATGACAGAATATTGACAGGACATGCATCCATTCTGTTCATATCTCTTAAAAAGATGATATCAACAGCTCAGAAGTTGCACATGTTGTCACCTGTAAAAGGTTTGAATTTGTTCTCCAGGTCGAAGGACTGCTTGCCGATAGTCCCCAGATCGACTCTGAGTTCAGGACAGATGGCAAGCTCCTCTATGGTTCTGCTCAACTGGAAGATTTTATTTGTGACAGCCTCTGGTGCTGGACCTGTATGGAGGAATTATCAAGAACTCAAATAAAACAGTTCATTAAAGTAGATGTTGTAAGACTGGGTCTACTTTATGTTATTTGATCTGTGAAGAAGGTTCAGATGTAGATTTCACCCCATATATATATATATATATATAAATAAATTGCTTGAAGAAAATGAAGCTTACATTACATTTATATTGTGACTTCTTCATGAAAATTGAGTACATTTCATTCCCTAATTTTTTATTATAGTAAAACCAAAAATTGTGCATTTATTTTAAATTGTGTGTATTGTTTTTAAACATACACACACACACACACACACAATCAAAAAAACTGAAAATACAGAAAAACTGTAATATTGTGTTAAAATGATTTCAATTTAACATAACTTTTTTATTTTAATGATGTCAAAGCTGAATTTTCAGCATCATTACTCCAGTCTTCAGTGTCACATGATCCTTCAGAAATCATTCTAAAATGCTGATTTGGTGCTTAGGAAACATTCCTTATTTTTATCAATTATGAAAACAATCGGAATGTTTTTGTGGAAATCTTGATTTTTTTTTTTTTAGGATTTTAGCATTTATTTGAAATAGAATTTTCAGTAACATTACGAATGTCTTCACCTTTACCTATCATCAATTTAATGCATTCTTGCTGATTAAAAGTTTCTTTAAAACTTTTTTAATTTAAAAAAACAAAACTTACTGACTCCAAACTTTTTAATGATAGTGTATTATAAAGATCAATGTGGGCTTTTCAATGACTTAATAATATTATTTTACTTTTGGTTAAATTAAATTAAATATACTGCATTACAGTAATGGGAATCTAATGAAAATCAACACTGAGAATATTGCGATATACAAATTAACTCTAATGTAAAATGTCATATGAATAGTATAATAGAATAGTAATTTGAGTGGAATCATGCTAAACTGCCACAAAAACAAAGTCACTAGGAATTAATGCTTTATGATCATAACTTGAGCCTCATTTTAGGTACATATCTTATTTCTGTCATTGATTTTTGGGTGAAATATGACATCTTTCCTTCATCTTCATAATCACATGTGAGCCATTTTACCTCCACTGGCAGTATTGAATTTGATGCCGAAGTCTCCGTCAGGTCCTCCAGGGTTGTGACTGGCTGTGAGAATAATGCCACCGATAGCTTTGATCTTCCTGATGACACACGACACAGCGGGTGTCGACATGATGCCATTCTGACCGATCACAACATGACCCACCTGAGAAATTCACCAGCCCATGTTAAATAAAACACCAACTGTAACTGGGAAATAATATATAGATTTTTCTTCATAACTTTGCAACTACATGTCAACTAGCAGTCATTACAGTATTAGTAGATTGCCTGTTTAAAACCTGCTAACACTTTATTTTGATGGTCCCCCAACAGACATTCTACTAACTATATAAGTATCTCTGGAAGTACATCTCAACTAACCCTAGCCTAACAGTCTACTAATACACTAATGAGAGTTGGTTATAGACGTTGAAAATTAATGGGAGTTAGTTGACATGAAGTTGCAAAGTTGCTCATAGTTAGTAGAATGCATTAAGTGGACTGTCAAAATAAAGCGTTGAAATAAATTTCAGCTGGAAATTAAAGAATGTTATAATAAACTCTTTCATTAAAACACAAGGTATATCTAGACTTTCAATTGCATATAACATCCGAATGGAGGCCAAAGCTGAGCACAACTCAAGTATCTGCTCTAGTATTGCACTTCACTCAGCATGTTTTTTTCCGCCTGTGCCAGATCTAATTGGCAAAATTAAAAATCTTGCGATTGCATCAAGAATAAATATCTTTTGCGGCAAATTTAGAACTGGAAAGTGGTGAGCAACAAACTAGCTCCATTAAAGCTTCTTCCCTATTTCTTGCCATCAAAATATAGGAACATAAAGTACAATTTACCGCAAAAGATACAGTGCAGGTGTAATGATGCATTTGAATGACAGGTGTCTATAAGGATGTGTGAGATTCAGAAGCATAAAAAATGATTTTCAAAGATTATTGGAGTTTGTTTTACATGAAAATATACTATATACTAATACTTTTTTATTCTTTCTGCTTCAAAATTTCAAAGTTCATTCAATGTGTTACTTACCACTTCAAATTATTTGTGAAATGTAATCATTTCTGAGTGAAAACTGATTCTACACTGAATTTGTTCAGTGTAGGGTTCCTCATAAGAAAACATACTGTAAGAATCGCAACTGACCCCATTAGCGGCAGCCATCTGCACTATGACCTGAATGGCAGTCGAATTGAAGTAGCGTCCATCTCCACCCACCACCATAGTGGAGCCCTGCCTGTCCCGCAGGTCGATGGAGGAGAAGATGCATTGAATGAAGTTGTGCAGGTAGTACTTTTCAGACTGGAAAACATGGGTCTTCTTCCTCAGGCCGTTGGTTCCAGGCCTCTGGTCAGGGTACGGAGAAGTAGGCAAAGTCAGCACTTGCAAGGGACTATCGTTCATTGCTCCAGTCCGTTGAGGAAGAATGAAGGAGAAGCTGTTAGCTCCTCTCAGAGGAAAGAGAAAGAGAGAGTGACTGGCACGGGAGGAGAAGGAGGAAAAGCCTTGTGCCCTTATGGCATTCCCCAGAGTTGGATTGAGGCTACAGGCTAAAAATAAACTTGGTAACCGAAGACGGCTTCTCACACATGTGCATGGAGATCACTGTCAGACAAGCTCGCCTCCAGAGGCCTGTTGAGGCAGATGCATAAGATGACCAGCGAGGCCTCATTCATGTGCGGTATTTACTCAGCATTTACTCAGAAGCTAAATAGAGCTGATGCTGAGTGAATAAGCCCGGGATGATCTGCCTGTAAACGCTACATGAGTTGTTTTGACATATGCTAAATCTCCCAGGATAATTCAAGATCCGTGGCTAATGAACAACGTGCCATATAGCTTGATAACTAGGTGGCGTTTGGGGGCAGTATAAGAGTGGTTTGGGTTTTGACTGCAGCACCTCTACAATCCTTAAGGATGAAATTTCTGCGTTGATGTGTTGATCGTAACAGGTGGTTTAGCTGGCTCCAGAATGAACCGAATAAAAAAAGACCCAGGGAAGTTCTTACTGCAACAAGACCAGGTCAGTTGGGAAAAGAAAGGAAAAAAGACCTTTCAGATACAAAAAAGGCTCACACTGTGGATTTTCTGTTTTTACAGTGATAATGTATTTGCTCTTGGCAGATAAATTTGCTACGCTGCTGTTGCTACAGAGCAAGTACGGAGAATTGCTAATGCCAATGCATCCACAGACAAGCTGCTATGAGCATGCAAGACATACTGCTACCACACAAATGTCAAATTTTACAAAAGTTACCTATAGTAGATCTAGACAGGTGGAGCTGGGGGAGGTAGAGGGTTTCTGACAGTGTGCTGCAAGACTTGATTACAACAAACACTGAACCAAACTTTTTATGCCATGTAGTGATGATGTGATTCCTAGCAGGACCTATCAGATGCACCATCTAGAGTTTCATGACTGAACTAGATATGTGTCCCCATTTTTTTTTTATTACTGATTAACAGGATACTGAAGTTGGTCATATTTTATTAAATTTGATTGATTTCTTCTGAATATCAGCACATATACCACACATTTTGATGTGTTATATAAAATAAAATATAAAATAAATCGGTAACACTTTAGTTTAGGGACAAATTCTCACTATTAACCAGTTGCCTATTAGCACACTAGTATATTGGCTGTTTATTAGATCGGCGTTTGGTATCGGGGCATTTTAACGAGTACGAGTACATGAGACCAGTATCGGTATCGGTGCATCCCTAGTAATTATAAAGCACATATTAATGTCTTATTCTGCACGACCATATTTTAGATCTCTTAACCCCATTCCTAAACGTAACAACTAACTTAAGTATTAATAAGCAGCAGATTAGGAGTTTATTGAGGCAAAGTTCATCGTTAATAGTGGTCTCCAAACTAAAGTGTGACCAATGAATCCAATTCTGTCTTTTTTATGGAAATAAAATATACTTTAACTTTATTAGTTTCTGTCCTATTCCCAATTTTTATATGCAGTTTCTGTCTCTACATTATCTGTTTAGCTGTTTGGCAGTCTGGAAAGGAAAGAAGTTCATCTTAGTGCTCCAACTGGCCAGGTTTTATGATCGTGACTCCATCTTTTAGCATTGGTGCCTGTGGTTAAAGTTGTACCAAATACACATATTAGCTCTGTTATAGGATACAATCATAAAGATCAATTTACAGAAAGAAAAAAAATAAACTTTTGTTCTTGGCACATGCACAGCTCTCCGTGGTGTGTTGTATGACAATTACAGCCTTGGTACCTACATGAGGAAAAGGAAAGCCTCAGGAAAATATGATTTCCCTCATTGTAGTCTTTTTAAATGATAAAAAAACAATCATTTATCATTTTGTAAAAATTTCTGTTGCCCAAATGGCACCAATTTGCATGTAGAGTTAACACAGCTCTACTGTATGTACTGTTTTACTGAACTTGAATTGAAAATGATTGCAATTATTGGCAGTGCTCAACAGAGGGCGATACTGCATCAGCTATGAACATCATTGCTATTGCTCTCTCTCTCTCTCTCTCTCTCTCTCTCTCTCTCTCTTTCACAATGTATGTTCCGCTGAAAATTCCTCTGATTTTATTGCTATTTTTTTATTTTATTATTATTTTTTTATTTTTACCATTTATTACATAAGATGTTAGAAATTCAGCAAATGATAAGCCATCTGATCATTTTAAATACATGTTTATAAAACGGAGAGTTCCGGTGCTTGATTCTGATTTGTTGAGCCAAGTTTGAAGCTGTTGTAAATTACTCTACAAACATACACCTTTTTTTTACTTCTGTGTGTTGCTCGGCAACCACTTTGTTGGAACCACAACATTTTCTGAGGCACTACATTGTTTGGCTGAAGAATAATGTTTTTATTAATATCATTACACTTTATTTGCTCTGTTTTATTTTGTGAAACCTTACTACGTATATGGAATAACCGTTTTATAAAAGCAATAAGCCCCGTGAAGCCGTGGTTTACAGTGAACTCCGCTTCGCGTCGTGCCTAACAATGCCCCTTAGCGGTTATAAATTCACTGTAAACCACGGCTTCTTGGGGCTTATTGCTTTATTGAATGAAATATAATGTAGAATTTAATGTTAACAAAATAATGAATAAAAATATATATACTGAACAAAATTATAAACGCAACACACCTGTGCAATAATCATGCTGTCTAATCAGCATCTTGATATGCCACACCTGTGAGGTGGATGGATTATCTCGGCAAAGGAGAAGTGCTCACTAACACAGATTTAGACAGATTTGTGAACAATATTTGAGAGAAATAGGCCTTTTGTGTACATAGAAAAGTCTTAGATCTTTGAGTTCAGCTCATGAAAAACGGGGGCAAAAACAAAAGTGTTGCGTTTATAATTTTGTTCAGTGTATGTACTGGAAGTAGTGCAAAAATAGCAAAAGCTGTACAACTGTGCATATGACATCTTGAGGTCAATGTGACTCATTTAAACACATGGCTGAAAGTGGCTCTCAGAAGGTTAAATGAGAGGTTTCCTGGTTGGACTCTTTACAATGTAATTAAGATGACTGGTGGAGAAACTGAATCATGTGGAGCTCACTGGACTAATCACAGTGTAAATGTCCCATTTTTACTTTTTTTTACTGCATCATATTGATAGGTTCATACTCATCAATGGGAACTTTGTCATGTCCATGAAACGGTTACTTTGTAAAAACCAAGATGCAATTGTTCAGCATGAATGCAATCATATGTGCTTCTGCTCATACTGTTGATATTAAGGGGGTTGTGGCTTTGTGAGATGACTAATGGAGATTTTTGAGGCCTTGAAGCTGGTGGTTCCCTTGCCAGGTTTCCAGTGGGTTCCCTTTTTACGAGGTCTGCTCTGAATACACTTGCCATTCAGGTTAATGTCGCCGCAAATGCTAAACCACCACCCACCTAAAGGAAACAGAGAGAGAAAAATAATTTAGTTTGCAATTTCCAAGCACACTATTATTCAAAAGCACTGGGATTACCTCAAAAATAGGTATTTACAACAAAGTCGCTACTTGATATATTAGTTTTGCACAGAAACACTCAATGAAAAGGTCTGCTTATGATCGCATGTACCTGTGTAGTCTTGAGCACAGTTTGGATCACGGTTTCCATCGTTGTGGTCTTTAGTGGAGAACCTGAAGCCACTGTGTTCATCCAGAGCAGAGCTGGATTCACCGGTCTGCAGCTTCAGATGGATGGTGTAGTTGAAGGCGGCGTCCTCCAGGATATACTGATAAAGCATGAAATGCTTCTCCTTCCTCCAGTCCTCAATCTGGACATGCAGGAGCGAGTGTCCCTGATGGGCAACAGCATAGATCTTCTTTAGCCCCAGCCAGAACTCACCTACAAAACACAGACATCTGAGACATCCAGCTCTCTGTATAATAGTATTATAAATCACTTAATATTACATTGGAGTACTATGGCAGTCCAATATCATAATATACAGGTGTATGGTATAATATAATTAACAGTAGTTCAGATTATTTGATAAACATCACCCTTTTTAGTAGACTGTAAAAAATTTTTTTTGATAAACATCACCCTTTTTAGTAGAATATAAAAAATTTTTTTCCAAAAAAAAAAAAAAAAAGACTATTGGAGAACCTTAGATTTTTTTTCTTTCTTTTTTTTTTAAATCTTTTTTTTATATATAACATTTTTTTTACCATTAGTTTCACGTTTCACTAGTTAAATGCTTGTTTAGCTTATTTTCACTGACCTTCAAAAGTACAGATTTTTTAAAAAGATTTTTTATTTTTATTATTATTATTTTTTAATATTATTGTTATTTCTTACCACTAGTTTCACTAGTTAAGGGTAAATGCTTGTTTATCTTATTTGCACTGACCTTCAACCACTTAGTTTAAATTTAAATTTCATTAAATTTTAAAAGTAAAATATTTTAGAATATTTAATATTAATTGCGGGGAACACAGAAACGGAATAATTATTTGCAATACTACCAGAATTTCAGTATATGAATTCCAAATAGCCTACTCTGACACAAGGCTGTAACCACATGCGTGACCAGATACTATATTTCTTCTGAAAGTTTTTATGCCAGGATGTCTCATAAGAACATACTGGGACAAGGAAGGCAACATTATAAAAGAGGAATGCTTGTCAAATTGGACATACTGTGAAATTATGTAGTAAAAAGATACTAAAAGTAAGGCGTTAAGATTCAGACTTCTCAACACCAATCACAGAGCGCTCCATTGTGCTCTACTCTATAATCACAGACTGAACACATTCAGTTTATGAGCACAACATTCTTGATTTAGCTCACTGCTGAAGTCCCCAAATCCATCCTCATACTTCTCCCAGGACTGGTTGAAGTCTACAGAGCCGTCATGTCTGCGCTGGATGACAGTGAACACTCCCTCTGTGGATGACAATATCACAAAGAGACTGTCATCTTAAAGTTTTATGAGAATCTCTTTTCTGTGGAAGGAAATCACCTCTGGCTGTTTTCAGAAATCAGAGATCTGAGAAAGAAAATGCCTTATCCTTACCGTCAGTGAATTCACATTTCACAAGAAACGGTTGTGACTCGTGAGGTTTAATGGCATACAGGCCACTGGATTTCTGTCCTCGGCTGAAGACCTCGCCGCAGTCTTTTGGAAGATCTAAAACACAACCTGATATGTGGGTCTACAATTGAACAGATGCAATAACATTTTGCAAAGCAAACCATTCCTGCATCCCATACTGCTTGAGAAGCTCCCATCAGATGTGAAGTATGGTAGATATCCTGAGAGGCTGTTGCTTTGGTGCTTCCTGTCCAAATTTTCATCAGTTTCCTGGATATGTGCAGAGTTGAACTAGGTAGAAATTGAAAACTTAGAAACACTCAAACTCAAAATTCATAAGGAGGTTTCCAAATCCCATACAGTATCTGGCTGAGGTTCCTCTTTCACTGCAGGCCTATGGGGTATTTTAGTCTATTTTAATGTCTGCTGGGTGCAAAGTCCCATCACTTAACTAAGTAATACCATGCTTACCAACAAGCCAGGCGATTTAAAATATATTTTTCTGTCACGATAACTCTCTGAGAGTTTAGCATGGTAATATACATGGCAATGTTAATGTGTTTGGTCTTGGCGGAATAAATCTGCTACACTGCTGCTGCGGCTGAGCAAGTACCAAGACTCGGTATTGCCAACACATCCACAGACATGCTGCTGTGAGCATTTAAGAAATGCTGCTGCTGCACATATATGAAACAACCACCATATAGCATACATGAATCCCCCCATAGCAGATCTATACAGGTGGAGCTGGGGGAGGTGGAGGGTTTCTAAAGCATGCCGCAGCTGCGCCATGTGATAATGATGTCATTATGTCAGATTGAGTTTGACCTATGTGACTGCGCCATCTAGAGTTCCATGCTGGTATCTTAATACTGTACTTTATTTTCCAGGCCCTTGATTTTGGTCCTTTGGTTGTTGAGCTGCTCGCTCTGTTCCCTCACAGCCTTCAGCAGATCAGTGATGCTCTTTTCTTGGGTCAGGATTATCTCCTAATAGACAACAACAACAAAACCTGAGCACGGCATAGACAATTAGAGATCACATCTGCTAGAGTCCCAGATGTTTTCCCCGCTGTCTTGGGGCCTTTTGTCAAACATAATTGTGAACCTGACACAGAGTTATATGCTATTCATAACTGAAGTGAGAATTCAATTTGTACTGAGGTGGCAAACAGGACATTGCAAGTCAAATTTAAAACAAGCAGGATTAAAATTAAATTAAATTAGGAAATGAAATCAAATAAGGAAGTATTATTAAAATGGGAAATTCAATTAAGAGATTAAAAGAAAATCAAACAAAGAGATGGGATTAAAATGGAAATTAAAATTAGGAAATTATATTAGTAAATAAATGAAAATTAAATCAAATAAGGAGGTAGAATTCAGATGGAATGAATTAATTTATGAATGATAAAAGGCATTGTCCAATGCACTGTGTTAATATAAAGGAATTATGCATTGCACTGAGTTTTAGGGTTAAAAAATTACCAGTACCTTTTCCATTTACAAATTTAATCCAAATGCATAAATCTACTGTAAATGCCACATACTAAAATATTAAAATATGTATAATTTATATACATTTCACTATATAAATGATTATTTTTGGACCATGGGAAGAAAACACAATTCCTATAAGGCTCTAATTCGGTTAAAACTTGGTTATATCTTTGGGAATATCTTTCATTGTTGAATATTTATGTCTTTATTGAATATTTATATTTATTATATTATTGAACTTTTTAACCTTTCCACTTTTCAAAATTTTACTCTTCGAAACTGAGCAATCAATAGATTACTTATAGGAACTTATAATCAATAGATTTTGTCAATACTATTTTTTTTTTTAAATAACGTTATCTGAAAGCAATGTGGTGGAAAATAAAAAGGAAATATGGTTGTGCTAATTTGACACTGCTTACCTTAGTTTAGAGAAAGATTTCCATCCATATGTTTAAAAAGAATGATGCACATTCATGATATAAATAAAAAAAAATTAAATATCGTGTTGTAAATATGAATGCTTTTTC
Organism: Sinocyclocheilus anshuiensis; assembly: GCF_001515605.1. Taxonomy (NCBI): domain Eukaryota; kingdom Metazoa; phylum Chordata; class Actinopteri; order Cypriniformes; family Cyprinidae; genus Sinocyclocheilus; species Sinocyclocheilus anshuiensis. Next base: position 2,906,238 of record NW_015560618.1, on the reverse strand, counting down.
TAAAACTTGGACTAAAGAAATTCCTCTCTCATGTTATTGTTGAATTTTAGGAATTGTTGAACTCTTCCCTGCCTCTTCAAATTCCAATTCAACATGTGGCCAACATGTGGCTAATTCAGTTCAAATTCACTATCATGAATTGAAAAAGAGTCAGTTCTTAAATCGTCAACCCTGGAATGTGAATAAATTACCTACATATAAATCATCTTGCTTAATTACATTTGAGGATTTTCTGTTTCTATCCAAGACATCCAAAGCGTTACAGATCTTGCCTTACCTTGAGCGTGGAGATTTCAACCACCTGCTCAGCTGAGAGCAAACTCTGGGACAGACCGCTTAACTTCTCCTCCAAGCCTCCCACCTGCCTCCTCAGATGCTTCCTCTCTTTTATGATATCTTCCACTTTGGAGTTGATCTCCAGTGACAGACTCTTTATTTCCTCATTATTTGCCTTTAAGATCACGGTGGTCTTCTTCAATTCCTCCTCCTCCTCCTTGATCTCACTGGCCAGCACAGAAAGTTGGTAGAAGGATTTGTCAAAGATATTGAGCTTTTGGAAAATATCTTTGATTTGACTCTTGGTATTCTGCACAAAGTCCCTCAGGCTATGGCCCAGCTGTAGAAGGCCATTTGCCAAAAGCCGAACTTCATCCAGAGCAGCAAAGCGTAAGCGGCTCTCTGTCTGATGTTCAGGAAAGGTGGGTTCTGTAGGGAAGGAATGAGTTAATGCCAGAAGGAGCAACAGCACAAGCAGTTTCATGGCTGCTTCTTTAGATTAAGACTGCTATGGTGCTCACAGTGAGAAGCCCACAGTTTTGAACGTCTTTTACGGGCCTCCTCCTGTTAATCATTAAGCAGGGTGATGGTGACCGGTTATAGACTTTTATAAATCCCAGCGCTCAAATACCACAACGTTTCAGCTATATTCACAGCTCACAACATCATGCAACATTCAGTTTTAGGATCTGTCAAAAGGATCTGTGAAGATAAATGACCAGTAAGACTGACCATGATAAAGAAAAAAATCTTCAAAATTCATAAATGTTCTATTTGTATTATTGGATTTAATTTCCATTTGATTTTGATGTTCAATTTAATGCCTCTCATGTGGTGTAACCATGAAGTAAAAAGTATATTTTCCTCACATTTGAATACTTGAAAAAAAAAAAAGAAAAAAAAAGTGCTTTCATAAAAATATTACAAATATGAAATACATAAAAAATATTTTTTTAATAAAATGTTTTAGTATTTATTTTAAAGTACTTTTTTTATAAATAGTATTAATTTATCATTCATAAATATTATTAAAGATTTATTATTAAAGTAGACCCCATGATATTTTATAATCTGAACTAAACTTGTCTTATTATAAAAAGGTCAAATTATTTGATAGGTTAAAAGACCTTGACCTCCGTTGCACCTCATGACTCTTGATTTGGTGATTGTTTTTCAAATATTAATAAGCAGTTTTCCAGAACATTTATATTTATGCATTTGGCAGACACTTTTGTCCAAAGCGACTTACATTGCATTCACACTGTAAAAAAAAAAATATATATATATATATATATATATATGAAAATATACATATATATTTTCATGATTTATCACAACTTTTTCTTTTTGTCAAATCAACTTAAATAATTAATGTTGTTCAGATAAAATAATAGCCTACTTTGAGTGTTGATTAAGCAGTCTCTTTCTTTGTATTAACTCAACTTGTTAGTTTCAATAAACTCTCAATTTTAAGGCAATCAGGTTACTTATTTTAAGTTAAACAAAAAGTAACAGTACTACAGGAAAGCACAGTACAGTTGGGCTCTGTGGCCTACCATATTAAATATATATTTAGAAATCCTTTCATAGTATTTTAAATAGGTCAGGATGGACCATATTTGACTTTATGTGTGACTGTTTGTGAGCTAGTATTGATTTAGGAGAATGACCTGAGGTTCCCAGATTGTTTTGACAAAATGGAGGGAAAAGTAAGGATAGTTTGCAGCCATAAAAGTCTCTTGTATAATCTTAGTATACCACACATTATGAAAATGTGCATAAGACAGACGGTAATTTGAATACTTGTCTGGCTTGGATTTGACTGTATAACAGATTGGCATTCCACAAAATGGGAAATGGTGAAACAGTTCCAGAATTTCCTAATATAGTGAGCCTTAGGATCAGTTCACACAGAATGCTTTTTTGCAATGCTTTGTGCTTTTCGCACACTAAATTGTATTTCCTTGTAAACGGTTACTTTAATATTGCCCAAATAATTTAAACTAATTTAAATTTAAAAGTAAATCGTAAAGAAAATGTACAAATTAAAATTTGTATAGCGATTTTTCAACCAAAAATTAATATAACTGTTCTAATTATCAGCCAAATTAATAATTGTAGAGGCACACTTTTTAAAAGAAGTTCAGCTTTTGACTTTTTGCTGGAATTAATAGACTTTTTTTCATTTACAATCAAACAAAACAATAAGTTGCAAAACGTATAACACAATAATAATAATAATATAATAATTATTATAAAATAATTATATATATTATATTCATCAGCACCTTCATTAATTTAAATTAAAAACACTGATGCACTGTTTTATTCATCTTTTTTTTTTTGTAGAATTTTTTTAATCGCCAAAAGATAAATCGCCATCTTTGCTTCAAAGTGTCTTAACTGATAATATGATCTGATATGCGAATTATGACTTTCGCAAATACAAACTTCCCAGGAGGACTTGAACACACCATAACACTTGCACTGCATCTGAAATCGAATACTTCCCTAATATATAGTATGCGAAAAACAGTATGACAAAAGTAGTGTGTCCGAATTCATAGTATTCGAAAAACAGTAGGCTAAAAGTACCTAGATGACCTACTGCTTCCGACAAGATTCTGAGGTGCGCGTTCGATGGACGTTTTATCCCATGAGGCCACAGGAGAGGATTTATGATGTAGTATGTTAATTTATTAACTATGATATAATTTGAACTTTATTTTAGTAAGTTCAAATCCAAATTTTGTACCTACCCAGTGTGCAATTTTAAGCTGAGTTTAGAATAGCACACTAGCATACAAACATGAAGTCTGTGCAATATAATACTAAAGGCCCGTTCACACCAAGGACGATAACTATAAAGATAATGATAAAGATATAGTTCTAAAAATCGTTCTCAATATTAAAGAATAGCAGAGTCCACACCTTCAACTATAACGATAAAGTCACAGAGAAACGATATCGTTGGAATCACTTTCAGAATGATTTTTTTCCAGCTGATGAACAATAAAAACATTGACAGCCAATCAGAATCCATCCTGCCATAATGAGCTCGAGAATTTAAAGCGGCAGACGCTCGTGCGCTTAGAATAAACAGACGATATCGTTCGCTGGTGTTGACGCTAATATCGTTATCTTTATAGTTATCTTTATAGTTTATGTTCTTGGTGTGAATGGGCCTTAATGCTTGCCTGAGCAGATACCAGTAATAAAGAGCTAAATGATAATAAGGAAAGGATTTTTTTTTCCTGTGAGTTGATGCAACACTATATATTTGACCATTATTTTGCAATTCAGTTGGCACCTTGCCCTTTCAGATTATAGAGTTGTGTGCACTAGATTTGATGTGCTGTGGTCACTGTGACAAAATAACCCTCTATTTACCAATGACAGCTACTTTGATTTTGAAAATCATAAAAGACCAAGGTTGCCCAAGACTGTGTGTGTGTGTGTGTGTGTGTGTGTGTGTGTGTATAGAGTCTTTAGGCTACAGCTGCTAATATCATCAGTTCTGACTTCATAGCTCTCCAGCGTCCTACTAAAACCAAAACTAACCATTAGCTATAACTATACCGCTGTCCATTGCCGCATGGCAGTGAGATTATTTCCTATTTTCCTGAAAGATCGTTCTGTGTCCCTCTGCTTTCTATTTCAGCAGAGACTGGGACGACGATACCTCTGAATTTTTCATCATAGTCAAAGTTTTTCAACTGGCTCAAAAGCCAGTGAGAGAGCCAAACAAAACACAAATGATTATATAAGGGGGCTGATCATACAACTTTATGCATGCTTGTTTGTGACCTTCACAACCTGTGGACTAAAAATACAAAATTGTGAAATCAGTTCTGTTGAACTCAAAGCAGAATTCCAACAAACGTAAATCAAAAAGCTTTGGGCCACCTCCAGTTAAAGGTTAACTTGCATAAGAATGACACAGTAAAAAAAAACAACAAACCTGACCTCATCCCCGATTTTGTCCAACACAAGGAATGCGTGTCTGAAGAGCTGTATAAGTAGGTGAACACTTTAATGTGTGTATCACCTATCATATGTTTGTTGTTTAAGATTTGGATTAAAGCTTGAATTGATAATTTCTCATGGACCAGCAATCAATCTTTATGTTCAACCCTATAGCATGCTGTTTGTATGGTTTGAACAAGGATTGATAAAGCCATATTTGTTTCCTAATGTTTTTGTTACGAATGGGTTTATTGAATAGCCTACACACAGATTGTATTCAATGCACATTATTTACAGCCTTCTCTTATATCACTGATGGTTCAACCTCTTTGTGAATACAAGCATGCAGAAATGTGTAAATACATCATTATAGAAAAAATCTGAATACAGTTATGAAAGAAACTGAAATCACAAAATGACAATCATTTCTACTCAGACTATAATGTACTGTATGTTACTTCTAGTTTAGTGTGAATCTAAAATTGCAACCAATTATGTCTAACCCTCAGGCTTTAGCAAGTAAAATACCCATAAAAGTGAAGAATTCATTGGCATAAGTAAATAAAAAATCAAACGACTTGGTTCTGAAGTGGGATTTTATTTGAGTTATTTAGGACTCTACAAATGTGCATTTATTTTCCTGGAGGCAAACCCACATAACTAATCTAATAAGCATTAAAGTCATAAGCAGTGAAGTGTTTTATATGCTAATATAGTTCACTCTCTCCTAGACACCATTTAAAACTGATTCCATTCAAATGAGTTTGCATGAAAAATGTAAAGGGCCTATTTTCAGAAATCTGTGTCATTTGTGCCTAAAAATATGAACTTATTTTTTAGCTTTTTTTTTTTTTGCATGTATTTTCCCACCCTTAGATTCAAAGTACCAGGGCTATAAGTGCCAGAGACATTGGGGGACTTTTTTGTTTGGGGAGGGGGGGGTTAATTTTATTTTTTTAATACTTCATTAGAATTTTAACTGTAGTTAAAAGTAGTTTTATTCGATATATTAAGTTAATATAAGTTAATATTTTTTTAAATGTACTAAAAACTGTGTAACAATTGAGTATAACAAATTTATATGTACATAAATGACACAAGTTTCAATAAAATGGCATTAAAGTGTGTTTTAGTTTACTTTAGAAGTAATTATGAAATAAATACAAAAATACAAAAATAAAAATAACTGGGTTAAAAACACTCATGTTCAACTAACTGCATTTCATATAAATTTAAACTATAATAAAGCTACATTTTCATTTAAATGTAACATACAATTTTGTCCAAAAACATTACATTTAATTTGCACTCTTTAAAGTATGTTATTTCCATAATATGTAATCTTTTTAAAAATAAGTGTGCTTCTTTTTCACAAGGGGAGCTAAAACGGAAAAGAAGAGAGAATTCATTTTCAGCATTTTAAATTCTTGTAAACGTAGTCAGCCTTTCCTGATTTCTGTGTTCAATAAGCATTGCTTTGTTGATGCTGTTGCTGAAAATCTCCAATAATACTATTAAAACGAAGACCAGAGGAGAAAGGAGATACATAAAGAATGAATGGCATGTCCTGAGAGAGCCTCAACCACTCTGTGCCCTATACTCATGAAAAGCCCTGCACTATTTCCATGATTATAATGGATGGTGAGCACTATGTTACAGTGGATTGAATTACACTTAAAGCATGTGGGTGGCGGCTTTAGCCACATGTGCTCTGAGGTTCTGACGGGTTACACTAGGGTCCTCTTTCACCCAGCTTCATGCAGGGCTAGTTTCGTGAGTGCCCCAGATTGTACTAGTAAACTCGGGCCCCCTGCCATCACATGGATACTGTTTTGAGAAACATCCCTCAGATGCAGTTATGCACAAAGCTCCGCCCACCGCTCAGTTGTTGAGCCCGCCCTCTTACTTTGATTGGAGGAATAATGCAGATTGCCTCCCACCCAGTGGCTCTGATTGGGCAGGAGGCGGAGTCATGAAAGGCCAGAGTGCCCACAACCCGCCTCCTATTCCACACACAATAACACTGCTTATGTTTTGCAAGAATTTTACATTGGCATTGCTTGAATGTCTTTTGTCTGCCTTCCCCTCTGAAGCCTCTCAGAAGAAGGAGAAAAGTGAAGAGGTGAACAGGCTAAACTCCAGCACAGAGAGGACACAATGGCAGACTTGTGATGTTTAAGGTAAGATACAGCCCTAAAATATCAAATTTAGTGTGAATATTTAAACAACTCATTAGAGAAGTAATGTCATAGAGCTTGAGCAAATCTCTAAGGATATCTTTAAACTCTGGGTGCCCAGGCATTTGCTTTTTTTCTACTGTGTTAGAATATTGCAAAAAAGTGTTTTAGTGTAATCTGGGTGTGTCAATTTGCTTCCATATGATACGTCATTTGTTTATTTTGGACAAACAAATTCTCAGGAAGTCAATTTTTTTGGGGTGTCTCAAATGAGATTCAAAGACTTTCCTCTGATGTAATGACTGGGTCAGTTAAACAATCGAGAGATGTCCTGAACTGCGTAGTTTTTGTGACAGGAGCCAATGAACAGGAGGTTTCAAATGGTGACTTTAGAAGACACTTTTTGAATGTTTCTCAGGCACCAAGTGCCCAATGTTTCACATGTGTTTGATTATACAGTGAGTCAGAATTTACTTTGCTGCACAAATGTCTTCTCATGTAACTGGTGTGCGTGCACATATTGCTGTTGGCAGAGAGACAAGATTGTTGGCATGGTCCAAATACTGTGGACATGGAAAAAATCCCACAGAGGAAGAGATGGAACAACACTCTAAGGATAAGAACGTGTGTGTAGACAGATAGTAGATAGACAGATAGTCACAGCAGTCATTCTGAAAAGTCCAGTAGCAGAGACTCTCCAACACCCCCTCTCTCCATAAAGTCAAAGGGTGATGGGGGTCAGAGAGCAGGAGAACCAATCTCTGGCTTTAGTCCTCCAGCCAGCTCCAAACAAAGGAGAAAGAATGAGGACCTGAGCCAAGGAAACCACACCGCTTACAGGGCCAAACAGGAAGAGTAAAACGTCTTTCTATTGTGTGTTAAAAATGTGAGTGAGTGAGAAAGTGTGCAGGACCAGCAGTCTGTTTTATGTGACAGTGAATCAGGTCTACTTGCACTGTTAAATGTGCATGTCAAAACAAAGCTAGCATAAAATATGTTATTCAGAGATAAAAGAGAGAACAGGAGAGACACATTTTAGTGATAGCACAATTAGGAGAGATATGAAAAGACTCACTTAGAAAAACCACACAGTCATTGTGCAGCAAAGTTACCTTGTATATGACTAAACTCAAATTCAAATATAAGTAAAAAAAAACAAAAACAACTTCCAGTTGTAGCAGACTAGTTTGAAACTCTCTAAAATGTTTGTTCCTCTCAAGTTTCCAGTTTGGTCTTATTTTCCATCCTCCGAGCCTGACCTAAAACCTGAAATTGTCCGCTCCGTTCAGAGTACACGGAGTTTCAAATTTTGTTCTTGCAGCGGTAGCAGTTTTTAAGTCCTCATGAGTTTCAGTCCAATTTGTGGTGTAAGAAAGAATGCAGTGGAGAGAAATACATTTAATGAGAGGAGGGATTTTTTTCCCCTTAGTGCTGCAAAAAAGAAAAGGGAACAATAATCATTACTGTGAAATGGAGTGTGCCTTACTCAGTGAACACAGACTACATTGTGAAAGTGACCAAATCAATCCTAAATCTTCTACAATGTCTGAATAAAGACTTCACATTAAAGTTGTCTGTAGAAGCAATTAACTGCACTCATAATGCTTTAGTATTTATATTACAGCTAATAATGGTGTAAATTAATTTTCAGCATTAGGACAGATATATACTCTACAAGTACTCAAGGGGGATTAAACATCAAATTCTGTGCCATTATACTGCATGTGGCACTTTCAGGTAGCTAGTTCTAAACATGTCAACAGTGTAACATTCTTTAACTAAACTAGCAATTTTCAAACTGATGCTCCACCTAATTGTTGACCTGAAAGAGAAAACTGAGTGTAGAAGACCGTTTAAAGCAAAGCCACCTGTGTCTCTTGCGATAAGGGTGAGATTCAAGCTTATGTAGCTGGAAACGTGTGTTCACATACTAGCATAGAGTAAATTTCAGCATATGTCATGTCAGCATATGAGAGAGGTGACAATGGGGTCATGTCAGTCTATGTGTGTCTACTTGTTAATTTTAAACATGTGCTCTACCAACACTGTTTACGTGTACCTACACAACAGGAGTGTCCAATCCTGCTTCTGGAGGGCCACTTTCCTGCAGAGTTTACCTCTAACCCACCTGCCTGGAAGTTTCTAGTGATCCTGAAGACCGGTTTAGGTGTGATTAATTAGGGCTAGAGCTATACTAGAGCTAAGTTAGATTAGATACCCTCTTGTTTAGTGGCTATTTATGGACCTTCAGGATACAGGAAACATTTGTCAGGATATTTTCTATAAGTGTGTTTCGGACAAGAATCCTGCAGCCCCATTTTCCTATCAACATAAGACTATATCAGCAATGCATTTTTGTCTGACATGGCCCATATACCTCAATTGTTATATCAGTACTTTAAGATCAGCCTACCTTATTATAGCCAGGTTCTGAGGTATGTCATAACCAAAAAAGGTCAGCCCCCATTTGTGTGTTTGTCCGGCCGATCTCTACTGATAGAGTAGAATGGTAAAACAGACAGGTATGAAAGAAGGGCTGCTGCAATTTTTGATAAGATGGATTTTTCCTACCAGTGTGAGCGATGCCAAGGTGTGCATCTGTGGTTGTCTGTGTGTATGCGAGCCAGTGGAAGTGTTTGGTCTCAGCTATTTGTGTGTTTACTGCATAGCTCACATTGTTTGGGCTGTGGCTGCTTCTGTGGTGCCTTGAAAGTGCTGCGTGGTCAAAGAGAGGTAGAGAGAGAGATGGGGAGGGATAGAGAGAAAGAGAAGAAAGAGTCTTGCTCTGTACATCTGCAAAATACTCATGCACAAACTACTTTGATCTCAACTTGTGTTCACAGCATTCAGAAGTGCTTGATTCTGTTTCACTTAACACTTAACAGCAACGTCTTTTTGTCCTCAGGTGGCAGGAGGCAAACTAAAAACCACATGAAGCTGAAAACAGACTTATGCTAAGAACAATGGAAACCAAAAAAGGTATGAATCACCCCGTTTTGTTTAGGAACATGTGGTACTGCAGTTTCAGTGGTCTAAATACATTTGGACTGTTTTGTATACTGTGCATCACTTCTGCAACTCACCCTTATGTTTTTCTTTTAGAGAACGGCATCTCTCCAAAAGAGAATGGGAGCCAAAGAAGGCCACCCTCCTATTCTGTAGAGACACCCTATGGATTCCATCTGGACCTGGACTTTCTCAAGTATGTCGATGACATTGAGAAGGGTAACACCATTAGGAGGGTGCCAATGCAGAGAAGGCAAAGAGTACAAAATAATGGTGTCCTGTCACGTAACTTAAGCCTTCCGGGTTATGGATGCAGAGCTACAGAATGGAACTCAGTCAGCACTTTTTGGCCCAAAACCAAACTAGGAGACTCTCAACAACATTTCGAGTTTCGATCTAGTGACAGTGTGTCTGCTGGCTATGTCAGGAGGGGAGAACCTATCTACAAGTCCTTCACATCTGCAGAGATGGAGGCTTTTGATGAGCAGCCCTTAGGATGTTATGTCAGGCCAAATCTCTTGAGAGCCTCCAGTTTACCCTTGACTGTTTTATTGAGAAAGCGCTCCGAGTCAACCGAGGATCCAACCAGCCCCAGCAGCCCCAAGGAATATCTAATGCAAGAAAACGGCTCCTCTGAAGATGTATTCCACGCTTCAGACAGCAGGATAGGTAGACCAAACGGGACCCTCCAGCGGCTCACTGCAGCTCTTGAACGAGTTGGGGAATTGGAAGAGGAGATCAGAGTCATTCCTGAGCTCAAGGCGCAGATATGTATTATGCAGGAGGAGCGAGAGAGACTTTTACTCCAGTTACATTCCCAAAACAAAACCACCGGGCCACAGGATGTTCTTACTGCTCCTCTACACATAAATAACTGGGACACTCCTTCGTCTGCCAGAGAAAATCAAGACAAAGCAAGTGATGACTGGATGAATCGAGAATATGACCGGCTAGAGGAAAATGTCAAGGCTTCTTCTGAACAAGTTGATGCAGTTGCAATGACTTCAGCTACTGAAAGAATCCTTCCAGAGATTGAAAGACGTAAGACGGTCTCGCGAGAAAGAGATCTCTTGGATAATGGAGACAAAACTAAGTCTCTCACTGAAACTCTACAGAGGAAAGTTGTTTTGCTGGAACAGAAACTTCATGAACTGGAGGTAGAGATGGACAAGTCTAGATGTTTGCTGAAGCAGCAAGTAGAGGAGAGTCTTCTTAAGGATGAGAAGATCAAGCAGTTGACCGTACAGCTTGAAATGGGGCGCACACTGGCCAAGGTGATTTCATCTGAGAGCTCCTTAGTAAGTACACAAAGTCTTGAACCTGTGGTAGAACAGCAGGAAAGTGGGCAAAAGATGCCAACAGAGGAGGGAACCGCACCTCAAGTTCTGGATCAACCTTCAGTATCACATGCAGACATGGAGCACCATGTGAAAAGATTACAAGAGCTCCTTCAGGAGCAGTGGGAATGCCTTTGCAAAGATGACTCATCAGGGAAAATGTCTTCAGATCACTTGCCTTCACGTGTCTGCACTATTCAAGAGCAGTTAACAACTTTAGTCACCCTTCTTACCCTGTATGTGTTTCCTACTGGTGATGCTTCACAATCAGGTATGACTCTGCACTCAATTGGGGTATCTTATCACTGGGGTACCCTCAAAGGGTACTAATATGAACCCTCTATGGCAGGGGTCTCCAACCCTGCTAATGGAGAGCTACCATCCTGCAGATTTGAGCTCCAACTCCAATCAAACACACCTGATCCAGCTAATCAAGGTGTTCAGGGCTTCTCGATAATTGCAGACAGGTGTGTTGGAGCCGGGTTGGAACTGAAGTCTGCAGGACGTTAGCTCTCCAGGAGCAGGGTTGGAGATCCCTCCCTGCTTTAGGGGTTGTTAAACTAAAATGTTTATTTTTTGAGGATACTGTCCAAGTTACAAGCTATTCTACAAGTGCTATTTCTTCTACTGACATTGTATGATGTAAATGTGTATGATGGTCTTTTGTGGCTTTTCTGTGAATTGCAAGACTATAAAATGATGGAAATCCTTCCTGAAGTAGGAGAGAACCCCAAGACAGAACATCTGAAGACAATCAGCATAAGAGACAGGTAAATATATCACCACTATGGGCAATTTTATGTTAAACAGTACTAATGGTCTTGGAATATAAAGTTTTTTTTGTATAGTCATACACAATGACTTCAGACTAATCCACTAAAACAGTGACTTCAGATTCAGAATACTAATACTCTTTGACCTTCAACATTCTGAAGTGGGAGCGTGGAGACAGAGGGAATAAGTAATGCTATCAAACTAGAAGAGCATGCAGAAGTGGATGTTGGCCTTAAGAAGAATACGACTAAAGAAGAAGGCAAATTATGGACCACATGGACAACAGATTCCAGCATACAAACACACAAAAGTAAAAATGCAGAATTCAGTCCAAAAGAAGATGCCATAGATGTAGAGACCACAAAACAAGAACATCTGCACAAGAAAACAAGTCAGGCAAGAGCTCTAGAGGATCAAACAGAGGAAGAGAAGAAGGATTGCATTTCTTTTAGCGTGGACTCAGATCAGAAATCCCAGACAATGAAGGAAAACAGGTGAGATGATTTCATCTTTAGGTTTCTTTTAAATTTTTAAATTTTAAACTTTTAAATTCTTACATTTATTTAACATTTTAAACACTGTTGGAAACCACCTGTCCCCCCCCCCAGGGAAGCTGTTGATAAAGATTTCATAGAGGCATGTTATTTCCTGAGAGACCACATGGATAAAGTGTCAGAGCCTGATGATGAAATGGTAATATTCAACTTAACTAGTTTATATGTAATACTCCCTGCTTGTCTATTTTAGGCAGTGGTGTGTACTAGTTTGAAGCTAGTGACCAAAAGGTTGCTGGTCCAATCCCTGCAGGAAATGAGACATGAACCATCACCAATGAACCCTTGAGCAAGACATATAGGGCCAGATTTACTAATCAGGGCAAATTGGCATGAGACCGGAATCCCATAAAAGTGCCTATAGGAGTGTAAAGTTCTGAGGGTGATCTACTGACAATGAGCAAATTGAAGAACATAAACAAATCCATATAATTTCCATAATGCAATCTACCAAGAGCAGCACAAATTAGAAACTATCGCAGCCATTTCAAGCACAGATTAAGGATTAAGGCATGCTTTTTTAGCATTAAATAATTCCACAAATGCCAGTAAATTGACTTGCGCAAAACTTAGTAAATCACATTGCATGATTCATTTAAATACTCTCCCATAAATTTTACTTCTGAAAAAGAAACTCTTACAAATGCATATGCAACAAGGTTGGTTGTAAAAACTGTGTCCATGCCATACTGTGTTCACACCTTTTCATCAATAATTTGTCAGTGTCATTAGTAAATCCTGACAGCATTAATGCCAAAAGAAGGTTTGCGCTGGTGCAAGAGCTATGAGTAAATCTGGCCCTTAATCTCAGGTACCTCCAGGCAGATTGTCACTGTAGTAAGTGAACTGTTAGTTGCTGCACTTTGGAGACAAGCACCTGCTAAATGACTATTTGCTTCCTCTGCCAAGTCTGACTCTGCCAGATAATGAGTTACCACAGTACTATGCAGAGGAAAAGGAATCTGTTGTTTTCAGTTGAGTTGTAACTCCATTATTGGTCTCCTTTGCTGATTTACAGAGCCAGGCTCTCACTGTGATGTTCCAGCAGTGGTTTCACATCTCTGCTGAGGAGGGAGCATGTGCTGACACTGTTGCTGTGTATCTCAACGAGGTTAACTCACAAACACCTACAGTCCTTCAGTTCCTGGTCAACATGGCGGATGATAATAGGAACACTGCTTTGCATTATAGCATGTCACATTGTAACTTCAGCATCGTTAAGCTCCTTTTAGACACAGGTCAGTGATGATATACTTTTTTATTTCATTTTCTCTTCTTTTTAACTGCTCGTAAAGAAGTTTTAAAACAGGTCTTTAATTATGGTGTGGGAAATTACATTATAAATTGATTTATTTGAGGCTAAAGAAAGGAAAACGCATACTTCAATGGGAAGAGTAACATTCACGTTTCTCTCTGTGATTGCAATCTATTCCAAAACCTAGCTAAAGTAGCAGCCTACCTAGACAGCATTTTATCCCTTCATTTAAAAGGTTAGTTCACCCAAAAATGAAAATTCTGTTATTTACTCACCCTCATATCGTTCTAAACCAGTAAGACCTTCGTTCATCTTTGGAACACAAATTAAGATGTTTTTGATGAAATCCGAGAGCTTTCTGACCCTAGACATCAATGGAACTGACACGTTCAAGGCCCAGAAAGGTAGTAAGGACATCATTAAAATAGTCCATGTGACATCCGTGACATGAACTAAGAGAGATGGACGTTGGTCCGTGTAAGTTTTGATAGTTTGTTTTTCAAATTTTAAATGAAATAAGCAGAAATGAGAAAAACTGTCAATTTTTAGTTTTTTAATTTGTTAAAAAAAATGAAAAAACAAGATTTTTGGCTCGATTTTCGTTTTTTTTGGTTCACGAGTAGAAAACTGATCGACTTCAAAATTAGTTTTCCCTTTGTGGGTGGTCATGACATGCCCCTTTCTGCTAATTGGTCAACCAAATCTGAGCCAGTGACGTCATCCTCCATTCGTTCAGCAAAATAATAGTCCTCTGCTGCTGTATCGGGCAGGTCCTAGATTGGGCTTTCTTCTGTGAAACCGTTTCAGCGTTTCGCAGATATATTTATTTCAGAAATTGTAATCCGCACCCAGCCTGTTTTATTTAGCTGTGCAGGTAGTTAAATCTGTATGGTAAAGCTGCGCTTACCCGTAGACAGCGCAGAATGGATGAGAAGCACAGATTAAAAAATATATATATAATAATAATAAAAAATAGACGTAGGGGGGGTCCCCCAGATATTTTTTTGTAAAAAATAATGACAAATCTGATTAAGCTCATGCAGTTAGGATACGGTACATTACCTACATTACCATATTTTTGCTCATGATTTTTTTCCGTTGATACAGGAACGCGCGTGAACCACAAAACCTATTTTACCCAATAAATATATAGCTTCAAATACATTGCGTAGTAATTAATGACAGTATTTTCATTCTTGGGTGAACTAACCCTTTAAATTAGTACTGACAGTATTAATAGAGTGGTGCAGGAATGTGTCATAAAACCCATTTTTTGCAATTCCATCAGCCTGAAGACAATGGATTTTTTTAATGTTTTTTTTTTTAGTTAAATACCTGAAATAAGGTCCGTGGTTAACAAAAGCTTGAATGTTTTCATGTTTTATTCTAAGACATAAAATATTTCAGTAACACACCCATTTTTAAAGCTTTTAACACCTCTTGAAAAAGTTGGTCGCTAACAAGTGGCTAAATGGAGCTATAGAAGTACTCAAACTTTCTATCTCATTTTGGACAATGGATTGTTTGTGTGTGCTATGTCTTTTTATGCTTTGAATATAGCATGGCTAGCTTAGCAACATGCTAACATCAAATTCTTAATTAATCAGTCGTCATTTGTGTCTCTTTTCTGCTTCTTGTGAGTACTGCTATATTTTTAGTGTGTTGCTGCCTAAATAGAGTGTTCCAAATCTGTCACTTGTGGAGTTCCATTTAATTTTGGATGCTGCCTTAGAAGGTGGTAGACAGGATGGCAGCTCACTAGGGCTTGAAAAAGAGCTATTTTGTCCAAATACAGCTTTCTTTGAACATTGACCTTGAGTTTGCCCTGCTTCAGGTTTAATTTTTAGCATCCTTTACGTTTTCAGGGATTCAAAAAAAATTGTGCTTGCTTTCCCTTAACCTTAGGTTTATGTGACGTGGACCTGAGAAACAAGTCTGGCTACACTGCTATCATGCTGGCCTCCTTGACAGCTGTAGAATCACCAGGAGACATGAAAGTGGTCCAGCAGCTGATGGAGCTTGGTGACGTCAACGCCTGTGTTGGCCAGGTGATGGGAGGCATCAGCCAATTGGCTCAGTGTACACCTTACATCAAAATGATTTATTTGAAATGGACCGCTGATTTGCATAAGATCTGGCATGTTCTGTAATGTTTCAGAAGATGGATGTGTTTCTGTTCTAAATAAATGTGTCTTTAGGTGGGACAAACGGCTCTTCACTTGGCAGTAAGACATGGACGTGTCCCAATGGTGCGTCTCCTGCTTGAACAAGGAGCGGATCCTGATGCCCAGGATCATAAAGGAACCACGCCACTGATCAGCGCCTGTGATCGGGGACGCGTCAGTATTGTGCGAATTTTGTTAGAGGAAGCGAACTGCGATGTCAATTTAAAAGACAAGGTAATTTCTTGTGCATGTTTGTCCAAACCTTAACAGAAAACAAAAACACCTAACCACGTGTTTATCCAACAGTATATTTTACAGCTCCAATAACACGTTTATACAGAAGATTTCCGTAGGGTTTAAAAGCAGAAATGTGCTTTTTGTTGAAATGTAAAATGAAATGTACAAAATATGTCCATGATTTAACTGAAATAAGGGAACAAATCAATAAATTGTGCCCACGATTTACAAAGCTGTGAGCACAATTTGGTAATTTGTGGACACAATATCTTCTTTTTTTTTCTTTTTCCAAATGTCAATTGAGGGACTATTTAGGCAACATCCAATCAAAATGTGCAAAGATTTGAATAATTTTATACAATAACTTAATTTATGGTTAAAATTAATTGGATAAGAAAAATAGCTTTTCTTTTTTTGAAATGCTTATTACATTATTATTTTTAGTCTCCAGTTTTATAGAATGTATTATATATTTTACATAATATTTACACATACGTTAGATCTTTATCACTCTAAAAAATGCTGGGTTAAATATAACCCAGCGCTGGGTTAAAAAGGGACAAACCCAGCTATTGGGTTGTTTTGAACCCAACCGCTGGGTCAAAACAACCCAATAGCTGGGTCAAAACAACCCAATAGCTGGGTTTGTCCCTTTTTAACCCAGCGCATTTTTTAGAGTGTATTGTCAAATTACTTTTGACTTTATTTTAGAATGCAAATATTAATGCTGCTTCCCCCATTTTTTAAACTGCACATGAATGCATAACAATATGAAGTGAGCTAATAATTTGTACAGGGTAATTAGTAAATGCACTGTAACAAAAATGCAAATGCTGCATTTGCCTGTCTTTAATATTTCTGTTGAAAAAAACAATGAAACTTAATGGGAGGAAGACAACAGCTCTCTAGACTGGAGTAAGTTCAGTGTGGGTTGAAGGGCAACAGTGAGCTGTTTCTGCTTGACAGTTGACCTGTAAAAAAGTGCCACCTGCTGGACACAATCCTGCCTGATCTCTGGAAATGGTCAGTTCATGTTAACATGATGTCAGCCTCACACTCTTCATACAAACAACAGGAACTGACAGCCTCCAGTGTACAAATAATGCTTACAAAGACTTTCTGAAATAATCCCACACAGACGTGCCTTTATCACCTCTATGCAAGAGAATGAGAAAGAAAAAGAAAGTGAGAGAATGTGGATGCATGTAAGACAAAATGAAAGCTGTCAAGTGTGCTCCCCCACAGCTGGAACTAGAGCGTTAGTCAGGACACATCTGCGTCACATTACAACTGAAGAGCTGCTCTGAGAACCAATAAATCCTTTGAAACAGAGCGGGTGCTGTAAAGACTTCCTGCAATCGTTCAGATAGAAGCTTCCTGTTTAATGTCCACCTGTTCGATTCATATATACACATTACCATTCAAAAATATGGGATCAGTACAATGTTTTAATGTTTTGAATGAAGACTCTTATGCTCATCAAGGCTGCATTTATTTGATAAAAATACTTAAAAAAAACAGTAATACTGTAAAATATAATTTCAATTTTTAAATAACCATTTACTGTTTTAACATATTTTAAAATGTCATTTATTCCTATGATGGAAAGCTGAATTTTCAGCATCATTACTCCAGTCTTCAGTGTCACATGATCCTTCAGAAATAATTATAATATGCTGATTTGCGACTCTAGAAACATTTCTTATCAATGTAGAAAATAGTTGGGCTGCTTTTTGTTTTTTTGAAACTGATACATTTTTTTCAGGATTCTTTGATAAACAGAGTTCAAAACGGAAATAAAATAGAATGCATTGTTATATTATAAAATATTAGTAATTGTAGTTTGTTGCATTTTCAAGGTCATCACAGTAGGTTTTTGAACTAAAAGAGATGAGATAAATAGCTTTTCCAAATTTATAGATTTTTTTATTATTTTTATTTTTTACTCCTTTTGAAAACAGTTGTTCTGCTTAATATTTTTGTGGTAATTGTGACTCATAGAAAGCTCAAAAGAAGAACATTCATTTGAAATAT
>NW_015560618.1:2883259-2888278 GCF_001515605.1 Sinocyclocheilus anshuiensis | reverse complement strand
TATTAACAGTGTAAAAAAATCTATATTGTCACTTTTGATCAATTTAATGCATCCTTGCGAAAAAAAAAATTGTACTGACCCAAAACGTTTGAACAGTACTGTGTATACATTATTTTTTAGTATACAGTATTTATTATGCATTTACAATGAATAAGATATTTCGATGTAAAATCACGAATTCTAATCTAAATGTTCACACTTTGTTAGTCACCTAGCAAAATATCAGCCTATCCAATTTATTTTCTAAATTGAAAGTGGCGCAGATAAGAATTGAAAATGTCATACAAAGAAAAAAAAACTGAAGCACATTTAACACTGATGAGAATGTAGTCCCTGACTAGCCTTGTAGCACTATGATAAAGACAAGACTATATCCATATGCTTTTAAGATCTTTGTAGATGTCATGTATCATATTCATACATCTCTGTTTTGTCTCTAGGGCGGTCGCAGTGCGTTATCTCTGGCGACACAGGCCTCTCACACAGAGATAGCAGACCTCCTGAAAGCCCGCACAGAAAGCAAGAGCACAGACAAATGCAAGGTCTCTTAGAACGGAGCTTGGACATCTCTGTCATTTATACTTCAATAATCATTCATGTACAGTTACTACTAAGAATATCAGCAATAAAATGTCAATATTATAATTTAATAGTCAAGAAGACAGTAGTTTGCTAATATAAAGCTTGTCAATGTAAATATAACTGACAGTAACAGCTAAATGTGCATCTTTCCTATAAATCCCCCAAAAAATATTTTGTAACCAACCCAGTTTCATTCTGAGTCATCTTGTCAATAAATTAAACTATTCTATAAAACTAGTCCAAATCCCTTGGGTGGTTGACTATGTATTTTAAGATGAACACAATCTGCATATCCACTGAATGCCACACAAATCTTCTGACATCTCCAAAGCAGCATGATTTGCTTATCTAGAGGATTCATTTCAGTACGGTAAATCATCCCTTACCATGGACATCTAAATATACATAAAGTCACTGTGGAAAAGGTAAGCATATAGTGGGCAAAAGCTGTTTATATAAAGTGTTATAAACAACCCAGGGGAGACTTGTAGCCTGATATATATTTTGTGCTACAGTGGCATTATTAAAAACCAAACATTTTTTACTGTAGCAACATGATTCCTGAGGCGATCCAGCCAGACAGTGTCCTAGAATGGACGCCTCAACACCATATGTCTTGTTTGAGAAAGAATAATTTCTTAAATTATACATAGGATTGAAGAAACGTAAAGATGTTACTGGCAAGAGTTTTAAAGAAAGCTTCAATCCCGAATAGTCCCAACAAATAAGTCACACTTGCAGGTAAATATCAACAAGGATATGTGATCTGCATTAAACAGGATCTATTATGCCCCTTTTTACAAGATGTAATACAAGTCTCAGGTCCCCAGAATGTGTCTGTGAAGTTTCAGCTCAAAATACCCCACATATAATTTATTACACCATGCTGAAAATGACATTTTTTTTTTTTTGAGTGGAAGCAAATTGTGCCGTCTTCGTGCATGTATCTTTAAATGCAAATGAGCTGCTGCTGATTTCTAGAATTCTCAAATTTTTCCCCTTTTCTAGAAGAGGGCTGCTACATGTGCCAAAACAACACAACCGTATAGGCCTGCAGTGTCTTTTAGTACGGCCCGCTGGATCATATTAGACTCGGATGATCAATTTTAAAACATTTGAAAAGCAAGTCACGTAAAGATTGCTTTCAGTTTATGATGTTAATACTATCTCCAACCAGGAGAGGTCACTAATTTCCAGCCGCTCCCCGTATTAATTTCAGCATAGTAGAACGTGCACTCGTAAACATTCATTAACATTAGCAAACAATAAATGAAAAACTGACCATGAAAACAGAAAAAGTCTAAATTATAAGAGGTCTTTGGGGACGGAAAGACAACAATTGCTATATGGATTAATATGACGATTAAACTTCAAAAGGCTACAATTTCACTGAATAAACTTGAGTGCTGCAGTCAGCTTTTTGTTCTGCCCACACAGGGAAACCATTATATGTGCAGTTCCGAAAGTGAAACCTGCTGGCAGAGAACGAATTAGCTTTTTCAATAAGCCCATCTGCTATTTTTGCTACATATTTTTAAATGTGAACCAGTGGATCGTCAAAAAGCTAATGCATTATAAAAATCTAAACAATTAAGACACTAAGATATATTTGTATGTTACTTAATATAATAACTAATTGATAATAATTTTTTTAATTAATATAATAATTGATACTTTTGATTTATTTATTTTTTTTAATTAAGCCCTTTTTAACTGTCCTCTTAGGTTGTTTTGAGAATGTTCTGTAGGCTACTGATCAAAAAAAGGACCTCTGTACATTTGTTTGTTGCAAATTTCCAGACAATGCTGGCCCTCGTCACTATCAAAGTTGCCCATCCCTGTTTGTCATCATGAAAGTTATTATTTGTATGCATTTTTATAGGTATGTAATTTAATTAACACTCAATCTCCGCACACCTGTAGGCAATTGATAGGTGCGTAGGAAACAGAGACCACAAAGATCAAAACTCGAGGGGAAAAAAGACAATTCCCGCACACTGTCAATTAGTGCAAAAGTATCAGAATGGTTTAATAACAACGTTTCAGTTGCATGACCTTCATCAGGTATCTTCAAACATGAAATTGCAATTTAAACCACATTTTAAAAGAATTCATGACCAATCACTGCAAAGGACCATCGCTTAGTGATAACCCACACTGGGTACATAATTAACATCAATCACACAAAAAAAACATTTTTTTTTATAACATCACATTAAACAGTGCTTCATCGTTCATGCCTAAAGAAGATAGAGTCTGAAGGGTAAAAATCCAAAACAGCTCACGTTGCTGTAAGAGTAATGTGATATCTCCCACTCTAGGTGGCATATTAACCCCTTCAATCCCACAAAAGCGTAAGGTAAAAAAATGGGCTGCAACTGGATAATTCATATCTTTTCTCCTGATAGAGCTCTTGTGTTCACTAACTCTTTGCTTAAGTTGACGTGATGTTTTACCAACATAGCCAAAACCACAAGGACAACGAATCAAATAAACAACATGAGTGGAGACACAAGTTATCACAGAGTTGATTCTATATTTTTTTACCCGTTCTCGGATGACAGAAGAAGGAAGTTTTGGATGTATTATTGCACTGAGCGCAATTACCACACTTATAGTTGCCATTTGGTATAGAACCAGGAGTATCACTTTTCAAACGAGCATGTACCAAATAATCTTTTACATTTCTGGAATGTCTGTACACAATTAACGGAGGATGCTGAAAGATAGAACTCAACTCAGGGTCAGAGGATAACAAGTACCAATATTTAAAAAAAATCGATCTCATCAAAAAAGACTTAGAAGAATGAGTTGTAATAAGAGTCTTTCCAAAAAACATGCTCCGAGTTGTTAAAAAAGAAAACAAAAAAAGTAAAGAAATTTTCTTTTTACCTTTACTTTTATTACAACTCATTCAACATTTAATGTGATGTTATAAATTATTATTATTATTTCTTTTTTTTTTGTGATTGATGTTAATTATGTACCCAGTGTGGGTTATGATTGGTCATGAATTCTCTTTAAATGTGGTTTAAATTGTAATTTCATGTTTGAAGATACCTGATGAAGGTCATGCTACCGAAACGTTGTTATTAAACCTTTTTGATACTTTTGCACTAATTGACAGTGTGCGGGAATTGTTTTCTTTTTCAATAGGTATGTAATTTGACAGTACTTAAACATAAATATCATAATAGCAGATATTTAGGAAACATGCTAAGTTCACATACTTGTTTCTCTGAAAAAAAAATCCTACGGGCAGTTAATTTACTTTGAAATGTGCGTTCAGTGTCAGCATGTCTGTTTTTGTTTTAGACTTTATACCCAATTTACTTAATGGTTTTTCGACACCCAGGGTTGCCACTTAAAGGAAATGCAGCTTATTATAGCCATGCAATGAACAGCAAAAATCAGCAAACAAACTGGGTCAGATATCGCAGATTCTACCCGACCTACAAAGGCCTTGGCATCCATCTAGAAAGCTCTATAACAAGAGGCATATTAAATAAGAGGATAAATCAGTTCAGCAACTAAGACTTGTTGCCTTCCATTGTCAGTTGCGCTCATTCCTCTTGCATGACATGTCCTCAATCTGGCAACTCACGTGAACGTCGAGTCTGAGGAGGGGGCGGGGGCGGGAGAAACACTATTTTGAATTTGGACTGCAGTACCCATTTCAACCACTAGCCGTCAATATTAAATACTGCACCTTTAAAGGGATAGTTCACCCAAAAATGAAAATTCTGTCATTAATTACTCACCCTCACGTCGTTCCAAACCCGCAAGACCTCCGTTCATCTTCGGAACACAAATTAAGATATTTTTGATGAAATGGGAGAGCTCTCAGACCCTGCATAGACAGCAACGCAACTGAAATGTTCCCAGGTCCAGAAACATAGTAAGGACATCGGTAAAACAGTCCATGTGACATCAGTGGCTCAACTTCAGTTTTGCGAAGCTACTTTTTGAGCACGAAGAAAACAAAAATAACATAATTTTTTCAACAATTCTTGTCCCCCGAGTTACGTCTTCTGCCAATTTAGAGATTATCACAACACATACGCACACTTTCCCCTAAGTGTAAACAACGCTGATTACGCAGATTATGTTCATGCGCGCGCTTTCCCCCCTGAACGTAAACAGCGCTGATTACGTCGATTACGCTCTTGGGTACATTTTGTACTCTTGGGTACAAAATGGCAGAAGACGTAACTCGGGGGAGAAGAATTCCGTCCCCCTCACTGTCTCTACGAAAGGCGACATCAGTAAACAGAGGATTAATCAGGGTTTCCGCTATGCACATTAGCCTAAGTAGTGGCGGCCCGGCCTGCCGCTCCTTAAACGTGCACTAAGCGATTTTTGAAAAACGCTTTTGACAACAGTGTCTGACAGAGTCCCAAAACACACTTGTAGCCAATCAGCAGTAAGGGAGCGTGT
>NW_015560618.1:2882700-2883182 GCF_001515605.1 Sinocyclocheilus anshuiensis | reverse complement strand
AGAGAGATTGCAGATAAAAAAGAGGAAAATATCTGAGAAACAAAACATTAAAAAGAAGGGTTATAATCAGGCAAGAGGTAGGACCCGCGTAAATATCGGAGCAGCTTTCCAGCAGTGGAGAGAAACTCAAGGACCGGGAAGGGCTCGAATCGGACGCCAAGGTTGTGCTGTTTATTTTTGATAGGTGAGTAACGTTGACTTTGCTTTGTTTCACACAACTTATCTGTGTTGGCTTTTGTTTGAATATGATTGTCATCTTCACTTGTTTCCACAATCGTCGTTGCCATGGTTGCGAACATACATGTGGGGGTAGGAGTTTATATGAGGGGAACTTACTGTCTTTCGATGGTATTTTTTCTTTTCATCTGGCCTCTGTATAATGCATATTAAAGTTCATAAGTGCAGCGCTGCTTTGTTTACAGCGGAAACCAAGGAAACGCTTTAAGCGCCACCTGCTGGCAGAGAGTGAATCTGCGTCTCAT